>NC_047137.1:19121157-19199075 GCF_009829125.3 Periophthalmus magnuspinnatus
GAACATTTAACACCAGATCACATGATGCATAAGACTAAAGACGAGCCAGAACTGAGACGGGAAAGAGACTTTGACCTGTTCTGCTTCACAAAAATGGAATATGCTCCAAGGAAAAGCAAAACTGGACACGTTGGTGACACAATTGCAATTTAATAATCTGAAAACAAACTTTTATACACACACCTGCACTTGGTATTGATGTTTTTTATGGACTTTTGATTGTTTTTTCGGTTTGTGTTGTATTTTAAACAGGGCGCCCATGAAAAAGAGAGTCCAAGTGTCTCATTGGGTCCCCCCTGTATAAATAAAGATAAATAAAATAAAAAATAAATAAGTTCTAAAGTGCTAAGTGTATCACATGAGTTCTAAAGTGCTAAGTGTATCACATGAGTTCTAAAGTGCTAAGTGTATCGCATAAGTTCTAAAGTGCTAAGTGTATCGCATAAGTTCTAAAGTGCTAAGTGTATCACGTGAGTTCTAAAGTGCTAAGTGTATTGCACGAGTTCTAAAGTGCTAAGTGTATTGCACGAGTTCTAAAGTGCTAAGTGTATCACATGAGTTCTAAAGTGCTAAGTGTATCGCATAAGTTCTAAAGTGCTAAGTGTATCACGTGAGTTCTAAAGTGCTAAGTGTATCACGTGAGTTCTAAAGTGCTAAGTGTATTGCACGAGTTCTAAAGTGCTAAGTGTATTGCACGAGTTCTAAAGTGCTAAGTGTATCACATGAGTTCTAAAGTGCTAAGTGTATCGCACGAGTTTTAAAGTGCTAATTGTATTGCACGAGTTCTAAAGTGCTAAGTGTATTGCATAAGTTCTAAAGTGCTAAGTGTATTGCACGAGTTCTAAAGTGCTAAGTGTATTGCACGAGTTGTAAAGTGCTAAGTGTATCACATAAGTTCTAAAGTGCTAAGTGTATCACATGAGTTCTAAAGTGCTAAATGTATCGCGTGAGTTCTAAAGTGCTAAGTGTATTGCACGAGTTCTAAAGTGCTAAGTGTATCACATGAGTTCTAAAGTGCTAAGTGTATCACATGAGTTCTAAAGTGCTAAGTGTATTGCACGAGTTCTAAAGTGCTAAGTGTATCGCACGAGTTCTAAAGTGCTAAGTGTATTGCACGAGTTCTAAAGTGCTAAGTGTATTGCACGAGTTCTAAAGTGCTAAATGTATCACGTGAGTTCTAAAGTGCTAAGTGTATTGCACGAGTTCTGAAGTGCTAAGTGTATCGCACGAGTTCTAAAGTGCTAAGTGTATTGCACGAGTTCTAAAGTGCTAAGTGTATCGCACGAGTTCTAAAGTGCTAAGTGTATCGCACGAGTTCTAAAGTGCTAAGTGTATTGCACGAGTTCTAAAGTGCTAAATGTATCACGTGAGTTCTAAAGTGCTAAGTGTATCGCATAAGTTCTAAAGTGCTAAGTGTATCACATGAGTTCTAAAGTGCTAAGTGTATCACATGAGTTCTAAAGTGCTAAGTGTATCACATGAGTTCTAAAGTGCTAAGTGTATCACATGAGTTCTAAAGTGCTAAGTGTATTGCACGAGTTCTGAAGTGCTAATTGTATTGCACGAGTTCTAAAGTGCTAAGTGTATCGCATAAGTTCTAAAGTGCTAAGTGTATTGCACGAGTTCTAAAGTGCTAAGTGTATTGCACGAGTTCTAAAGTGCTAAGTGTATCGCATAAGTTCTAAAGTGCTAAGTGTATCACATGAGTTCTAAAGTGCTAAGTTTATTGCACGAGTTCTAAAGTGCTAAGTTTATTGCACGAGTTCTAAAGTGCTAAGTGTATCACATGAGTTCTAAAGTGCTAAGTGTATCACATGAGTTCTAAAGTGCTAAGTGTATCACATGAGTTCTAAAGTGCTAAGTGTATCACATGAGTTCTAAAGTGCTAAGTGTATCGCATAAGTTCTAAAGTGCTAAGTGTATCACATGAGTTCTAAAGTGCTAAGTGTATCGCACGAGTTCTAAAGTGCTAAGTGTATCGCACGAGTTCTAAAGTGCTAAGTGTATCGCACGAGTTCTAAAGTGCTAAGTGTATTGCACGACTTCTAAAGTGCTAAGTGTATCGCGTGAGTTCTAAAGTGCTAAGTGTATCGCGTGAGTTCTAAAGTGCTAAGTGTATCGCATAAGTTCTAAAGTGCTAAGTGTATCGCATAAGTTCTAAAGTGCTAAGTGTATCGCACGAGTTCTAAAGTGCTAAGTGTATCGCACGAGTTCTAAAGTGCTAAGTGTATCGCACGAGTTCTAAAGTGCTAAGTGTATCGCACGAGTTCTAAAGTGCTAAGTGTATCGCACGAGTTCTAAAGTGCTAAGTGTATCGCACGAGTTCTAAAGTGCTAAGTGTATCACATGAGTTCTAAAGTGCTAAGTGTATCACATGAGTTCTAAAGTGCTAAGTGTATCGCACGAGTTCTAAAGTGCTAAGTGTATCGCACGAGTTCTAAAGTGCTAAGTGTATTGCACGAGTTCTAAAGTGCTAAGTGTATCGCATAAGTTCTAAAGTGCTAAGTGTATCGCACGAGTTCTAAAGTGCTAAGTGTATCACATGAGTTCTAAAGTGCTAAGTGTATCACATGAGTTCTAAAGTGCTAAGTGTATCACATGAGTTCTAAAGTGCTAAGTGTATCACATGAGTTCTAAAGTGCTAAGTGTATCACATGAGTTCTAAAGTGCTAAGTGTATCACATGAGTTCTAAAGTGCTAAGTGTATTGCACGAGTTCTAAAGTGCTAAGTGTATCACATAAGTTCTAAAGTGCTAAGTGTATCGCACGAGTTCTAAAGTGCTAAGTGTATCACATGAGTTCTAAAGTGCTAAGTGTATTGCACGAGTTCTAAAGTGCTAAGTGTATTGCACGAGTTCTAAAGTGCGGTCTCAGGTGTATCTATTTCAAGTCATTTAAACCAAGGCTCGAATTTTTGTGGTTTATAAACTTTTTATAATTTGAGTCATTTCAACTAGATTAAGTCCATAGTATATAGTTCAGGTTTAGTCCTGGTCCAGTCCTGGTTTAGTCCTGGTCCAGTCCTGGTTTAGTCCTGGTCCAGTCCTGGTTTAGTCCTGGTCCAGTCCTGGTTTATTTCTGTTTAGTTTAGTTCTCTCTCTCTATGTATATATGTTTATATATATATATATATATATATATGTATATGTGTGTGTGAGTGTGTGTGGGCGTGTGTGTGGGGGTGTATGTGTGTGTGTGTGTGTGTGTGTATATGTTTACTTTTATCCATCCATCCATTTTCTTCCTCTTATCCGGGGCCGGGTCGCGGGGGCAACAGTCCAAACAGGGACTCCCAGACTTCCCTCACCCCAGACACGTCCTCCAGCTCCTACGGTCGGACCCCAAGGTGTTTCCAGGCCAGAGCTTCTCCTACTTTTATCTATTTTAATATAATTTGGTCACGTTCGGCGGGCCAGATTAATAAACCCAAAGGGCCGTGTGAGGCCCCCGGGCCGTAGTTTGCTCATGTCTGGTCTACAGTCCCTTAGCCAATCAGGATGCAGAACACAATGCACGTTTATACACTGTAAAAAAAAAAACATCCACGAAACAGCGAGACCACAAAAGGTGAACCGCGATAGAGTGACGGACCACTGTTTTGTCATTTTAATATTTTTCTTATTCTGTAAAACACTTTTGAATGACTTTGTGTACAAACTGTGCTGTACAAATAAACTTGCCTGTGCTTAAGTCTGATACGCTAAATATCGACCTGATAAATCACCAACCAAAATATTGATCTGTCTCTACCTCCAAACCACACACAGACACACACACACACCCACCCCCACACACACACACACACACCCACACACACACACACACACACTGCGTGCTGTCGTAAGTGAAACAAACGGTTAAAGGAACACTTTCTGCAGCCACGTGTGACTCGGTGCATGTAATATTCTGGACCTGAGCCAAACTGGAGCCGTGTTTCTGCCCCAGTGAGTCCACAAAACACCTGACCGTGCACTTTTCTGGATTTTTCTACGCACATTTAAGTTGTTTCTTTCGCCTCCTCTGTCGTATTTTCAACATATAGCCTGTTCGTTTATCGCGGGGGTTATGTTCTAAAAATAACCCGCAATAGATGAAATCCACCAAGTATCAGCTTTATTTTTTACAATTATTCTATATGTTTTGCTGTAAAACCCCTCACCACACACTTTATACACTTTTCTCACACAGGCGTTACCAGGATATGTTTATATGACATTATAGATTTGGCCTGTAACATGTAGCAAAGGATGAATATGCAAGACTCAATGTACAAAATGTTTTCCAAATGCATTCATTAAATGAATCATTAATTTATTAAATTTCAGGTAAATAAACAGCAGAAAAACTCACATTCAGTTTCATCATGTGCCAAAAGATCAACAACATGAAAAGGTAAATTGAACAAGATTTACTTTTATCTATTTTAATATAATTTGGTCCTCCTCCACCCTTTGTCACCGGTTCTGTTCATTATATTTATGGACAGAATTTCTAGGCGCAGCCAGGGGCCGGAGGGGGTCCGGTTCAGGGGCCGGAGGGGGTCTGGTTTGGGAACCACAGGATTTCATCTCTGCTGTTTGCAGATGATGTTGTCCTGATGGCTTCTTCGAACCAGGACCTGCAGCACTGGGGCGGTTTGCAGCCGAGTGTGTCTGGGCTGGGATGAGAATCAGCTCCTCTAAATCTGAGGCCATGGTTCTCGACCGGAAAAAGGTGGTTTGCTCTCTCCGGGTGGTGAGTCTCTGCCCCAAGTGGAGGAGTTCAAGTATCTCGGGGTCTTGTTCAGCGTCTGCAGTGATGCGGTCGCTGTATCGGTCCGTTGTGGTAAAGAAGGAGCTGAGCCCAAAGACAAAGCTCTGGATTTACCTCAATCTACGTTCCTACCCTCACCTATGGTCATGAGCTCTGGGTAATGACCAAAAGGACAAGGTCGCGGATACAAGCGGCTGAAATGGGCTTCCTCCACAGAGTGGCCGGGCGCACCCTTAGGGATAGGGTGAGGAGCTCGGTCACACGGGAGGAGCTCGGAGTAGAGCCGCTGCTCCTACACGTTGAGAGGAGCAGCTGAGGCTCGGGCATCTGCTCAGGATGCCTCCTGGACGCCTCCCTAGGGAGGTGTTCTGGGCATGTCCCACCGGGAGGAGGCCCCGGGGAAGACCCAGGACACGCTGGAGGGACTATGTCTCTCTGGCCTTGGGTCAGGGTTAGGGTCATCACTTACATCTTTTACTTTTGTTATTGTAGTGTTTTGTTTTTTATTGTTGATCAAACTTGCTAAATACTTTGCAGATTTATTGCTATTATTTTTTTTATATTTTTGCAAAAATAATTCTTTTTCAGTTTGTAGATTCTGTAGTGGATTCAGTTTCCAGCCCCTGTTGAACTCTCAGCAGAAAGAGAAGGTTTATGTTCAGTTTCTGCTTCTTGTCATTTTAACCTAAGTCTGTTTTGCTCATAAATGTTTTTGGGGTTTTTTGTGGCACAAAAGGAGAAGATTAAACCTCACAGATAAGCTTCAGTAGTTTCCCACAGATTTGCTGGTGTCACCATTAACTGAAAGAAAATACTCCACGTTTTCTGTAGTGTTTAAAGTTAAATCAGATTGTATTGACCTGTTGCACTGCCAAGCATTTTTAATTTTCTGGGAGCCACAAAAAATAACTTCTATTTTGATAAATGATCTGACAAATGCACTACTGCACTTCACTGACTCCAACATCGTTTTGGAAATCAAGAAAAAATCTATTCTCATTTACATTTGATGAGGATTTGAGATGATGATGTCCAGAGGCGTCAAAGTCAGATGTGACTGTGGCAGGATAAATGTCACTAAATGTGAACAAATGTCATGTCAAATAACAGGAAGTAAAAGAAGAGACCACATCAGTCCTGTACTAAAATATCTGCACTGGCTTCCTGTCGAGCTTAGAATCAAATCTTCTCATCAGTCACAGCGTTTACTGGAAATCATCCAGTGGAAGTGAAACTGACCCATGACAACTGCAGTTTATTTTTATATTTATTTTATATTTATTATATGTTTCAAGTTTAAATGGATCTGTGCAGGTATTTGTTTTGTTTTTGATTATATTATTATGTATTTTAACAGAGTTTGGTGAGTCTGTACAAATAAAGTGAAGTATGAAGATTGATTTTCACACAGGAGGAAGAGGAGGAAGAGGAGGAGGAGGAGGAGAGGGAGGAAGAGGAGGAGGAGGAGGAGGAGGAGGGGGAGGGGCTAAGTGTGAGCTCCTCAGTGGAGCGGAGATAAAACTGCAGATGTTCAGACACAGACACAGACACACAGACCTCTGCTTCTGCCGTGAGTAAAACCCACTGTCCTCTGCTCCTGTCTCCCTGTCCTACACCTGTCTGTCACCTGTCTGTCACCTGTCCCCTGTCTGTCCCCTGTCTGTCACCTGTCTGTGTGTGTGTTTGTTCAGAGATATGATGTTCTTCAGATGTTCTTCAGGTGGTTTGTTTATTTCTTTATTTAGAAAAGGGACAGTGCATATTAATGAACATAAGACACATATGTAAATGTTTCCATCTGTCGTCCCTGGACAGGCTGATGTCACATTTAACATAAAACACACATACACAAAATACAGTCAAATACACACAGGGCAGGACAGAAGCCAAAAACATAAACTCAGGAGGGTTACTACAACTTTTAAAGTGCTAAGTGTATCGCCTGTTTAGATTCCGCATTAAAACACATTAATGTGCATATTTCACGTAGAATATCTTGTAGAAATTAAATAAATTATCGGAGGTCGTGTAACTTGGTTGACATCAATATTACTAATAATAACAAACCTAATTCTCAGGCGTCAAATCTCAATCAAACACAAATAAAGCTATTATCCCTAATAAGTTAGGCATATTTGATATGCAAAACTTCAAAACAAGGAAGGGACTGGGAATTATTCACATGAATGTGCGAAGTATTATGTCTAAATTAGATCAGATCAGACAGATCCAGATATATTTATATTTTCTGAAACTTGGTTATCAAATAAAATAAGTGATAATGAAATCAATATTGAAAACTATAAAGTTTTTCTCTGTGACAGGCAGGTCTAAAGGAGGGGGCGTGGCCATGTCAAAGGTCACCTGTCTGTGGATCTTCTATTCTCCTGTACAAAGACTAAATGTTTTGAGTTTCTGTCTGTGTCTGTTACGCAAATGATCCTGATAAAAAATTGTCTATTTCTGGTATTTATCGTGCCCCTTCAGCTCCTTAAATGCTCTTAATGATCTGTTCATGATGCTTCTACACTGGAAAATGATGAGGCCCTGATAATGGATCATATAAATATTAACTGGCTGGAGAAAGAGTCTGAAACTTTGAAAGACGGTGGCCTAAATCTTACACAAGACCTGACCCTACAAATCTGAATAAAGGCACAGTCACTGATGTCGTCTTAACAAACAAACCCCATAATTATGAGGCAAATGGTGTTTTTCCACTTGATTTTAGTGACAATTGTCCAATTGGATGTATCTGAAATACAAAAATGAAAAAGACACATCCATGTGTAAAGGTCAGAAGGTCATATAAACATTTCAATGAGCTCCTTCACCTTTGACCTTTATTACAGTGAGATCAGGTTAACATCAGCATCATGACCCTGATATGGCCTTGAACTTTTTTATTAATATATTTAATGAAATTGTCGACCGGCATGTGCCTAAAAGAAAAATTACAATGAAAAATTGTAATAATCCCTGGTTCAATTCAGAAACTGCACAATTAATTAGAGAAAGAAATGCTGCCTGGAAAATCGCTCACACAACGAGGTCTGAGGTGGACTGGGCGAGTTTTTCGTCAGAAGAGAAATAAATGTGTATCAGGAATTAGAAAAAACAAAAACATCCTACTTCATGTCTGCGTTGATAGAGAGACACGGAAATCCAACTAAGTTCTGGAGGACAATCAGATCCCTCTATGAACCAAACAATTATACCTCACCAACTGATATTTTATTAGATTCAGGGATTATAAATTCTAAAGAGGAAATATGTGATGATTTCAATAGACATTTTATCTCTGCATGTGATATGTTGAACAATGATGCTCCTTCTGATGTTGATTATGTTGAATCTGAACCTCGGACAGATAAACACATTTTTTCTTTAAGACCTTTCAGTCACATGGAGGTCTTAAATGCTCTCCTCTCCATAGACCTAAACAAGTCCACGGGAGCTGACGATCTCGATCCAAAACTTATTTTATTAGCTGTCCCATATTTAATTCAACCTCTTTTACACATTTTTAATTTGTCAATTCAAATGGCAGTGATACCAGAATTATGGAAAATAGCTCATGTTTTGCTTTTACATAAAAGTGGGACGACTAAAAATGTAAATAATTTCTGGCCAATATCTAAATGACCTTGTCTTGCAAAAGTTTTAGAAAAGTTAGTTTCAAATCAAGTTACAGGTTTTTTAAATAATTTCTCCAAATAATTTCTCCAATCTTATCAATCGGGTTTCAGAAAAGGGCATAGTCACAGCAACCACAAAAGATTTAAATGACATTTTCTCAGCCCTTGATGATAAACAAGATTGTGTAGTTTTGTTTATTGATTTAACTGAAGCGTTCGATTCAGTGGATCATGGAGTCGTCCTGAACCGTCTGAAGCTGATTGGACTTGACTGTGCTACATGTAACTGGTTCCAAAATTATCTTTAAACAGAACCCAGGCAGTAGGAGCCGATGGTTTTAAATCAGATTTTTTAACTTTAAGTAAAGGAGTGCCCCAAGGCTCAATTTTGGGCCCCCTACTTTTTACTATTTTTATTAATTCTATTGGTCACAATTTAAAAGAAAGACTCATACATTTATATGAAGATGATGCTGTTTGTGTGAAACTGCTCCCTCTGCTGATCAGGCACTTTTAAAACTGCAGCAAGATTTTAATGAAATCCCAAACTCCCTCATAAATCTTAAGCTGTTTTTGAATGCAAGTAAAACTAAGTATATGATTTTTTTCTAAAAAACATGTCAGTAACATGTAAGACACAAACCTTTACACACTAAATGTTCATCCATTGAAAGAGTCGACACTTATAAATATCTTGGGTTTTGACTTGATGAAAACTTGCCCTTTAAAAAACATATCTCACAATTATGTAACAGTTTAAAATCTAAATTATCATTTTATTACAGAAACAAATGTTGTGTCCCAATGAGTTAGAGAAAAGAAATAGTGCAATAACCTTCCTGTCTGTACTGGATCATGTGGATGTGGTGTATGTGACTTCAGCCTCTGCTCTGAAACCACAGGATCCTCTGTTTCACTCGGCCCTTCGTTTTGTTACAGGTGATGGATTTAAACTCATCTCTGTGTCTCTATGAAAAAGTGTGTCGTCCATCACTGTCTGTTAGAAGAGAACAGCACTGCATTAAGTTTATCTATAAGGGACGACTTCAAAAACTGACAGAAAACCTCACCTGTTTGTTAAATATTGATACTGGAACATTTAACACCAGATCACATGATGCATAAGACTAAAGACGAGCCAGAACTGAGACGGGAAAGAGACTTTGACCTGTTCTGCTTCACAAAAATGGAATATGCTCCAAGGAAAAGCAAAACTGGACACGTTGGTGACACAATTGCAATTTAATAATCTGAAAACAAACTTTTATACACACACCTGCACTTGGTATTGATGTTTTTTATGGACTTTTGATTGTTTTTTCGGTTTGTGTTGTATTTTAAACAGGGCGCCCATGAAAAAGAGAGTCCAAGTGTCTCATTGGGTCCCCCCTGTATAAATAAAGATAAATAAAATAAAAAATAAATAAGTTCTAAAGTGCTAAGTGTATCACATGAGTTCTAAAGTGCTAAGTGTATCGCATAAGTTCTAAAGTGCTAAGTGTATCGCATAAGTTCTAAAGTGCTAAGTGTATCGCATAAGTTCTAAAGTGCTAAGTGTATCACGTGAGTTCTAAAGTGCTAAGTGTATTGCACGAGTTCTAAAGTGCTAAGTGTATTGCACGAGTTCTAAAGTGCTAAGTGTATTGCACGAGTTCTAAAGTGCTAAGTGTATCACATGAGTTCTAAAGTGCTAAGTGTATCGCATAAGTTCTAAAGTGCTAAGTGTATCACGTGAGTTCTAAAGTGCTAAGTGTATCACGTGAGTTCTAAAGTGCTAAGTGTATTGCACGAGTTCTAAAGTGCTAAGTGTATTGCACGAGTTCTAAAGTGCTAAGTGTATCGCACGAGTTTTAAAGTGCTAATTGTATTGCACGAGTTCTAAAGTGCTAAGTGTATTGCATAAGTTCTAAAGTGCTAAGTGTATTGCACGAGTTCTAAAGTGCTAAGTGTATTGCACGAGTTGTAAAGTGCTAAGTGTATCACATAAGTTCTAAAGTGCTAAGTGTATCACATGAGTTCTAAAGTGCTAAATGTATCGCGTGAGTTCTAAAGTGCTAAGTGTATTGCACGAGTTCTAAAGTGCTAAGTGTATCACATGAGTTCTAAAGTGCTAAGTGTATCACATGAGTTCTAAAGTGCTAAGTGTATTGCACGAGTTCTAAAGTGCTAAGTGTATCGCACGAGTTCTAAAGTGCTAAGTGTATTGCACGAGTTCTAAAGTGCTAAATGTATCGCATGAGTTCTAAAGTGCTAAGTGTATTGCACGAGTTCTAAAGTGCTAAGTGTATTGCACGAGTTCTAAAGTGCTAAATGTATCACGTGAGTTCTAAAGTGCTAAGTGTATCGCATGAGTTCTAAAGTGCTAAGTGTATCACGTGAGTTCTAAAGTGCTAAGTGTATCGCATGAGTTCTAAAGTGCTAAGTGTATTGCACGAGTTCTAAAGTGCTAAGTGTATTGCACGAGTTCTAAAGTGCTAAATGTATCACGTGAGTTCTAAAGTGCTAAGTGTATCGCATAAGTTCTAAAGTGCTAAGTGTATTGCACGAGTTCTAAAGTGCTAAGTGTATTGCACGAGTTGTAAAGTGCTAAGTGTATTGCACGAGTTCTGAAGTGCTAAGTGTATTGCACGAGTTCTAAAGTGCTAAGTGTATCGCACGAGTTCTAAAGTGCTAATTGTATTGCACGAGTTCTAAAGTGCTAAGTGTATCGCATAAGTACTAAAGTGCTAAGTGTATTGCACGAGTTCTAAAGTGCTAAGTGTATTGCACGAGTTCTAAAGTGCTAAGTGTATCACATGAGTTCTAAAGTGCTAAGTGTATCACATGAGTTCTAAAGTGCTAAGTGTATTGCACGAGTTCTGAAGTGCTAAGTGTATCACATGAGTTCTAAAGTGCTAAGTGTATCACATGAGTTCTAAAGTGCTAAGTGTATCACATGAGTTCTAAAGTGCTAAGTGTATTGCACGAGTTCTGAAGTGCTAATTGTATTGCACGAGTTCTAAAGTGCTAAGTGTATCGCATAAGTTCTAAAGTGCTAAGTGTATCGCACGAGTTCTAAAGTGCTAAGTGTATCGCATAAGTTCTAAAGTGCTAAGTGTATCACATGAGTTCTAAAGTGCTAAGTTTATTGCACGAGTTCTAAAGTGCTAAGTGTATCACATGAGTTCTAAAGTGCTAAGTGTATCACATGAGTTCTAAAGTGCTAAGTGTATCACATGAGTTCTAAAGTGCTAAGTGTATTGCACGAGTTCTGAAGTGCTAAGTGTATCACATGAGTTCTAAAGTGCTAAGTGTATCACATGAGTTCTAAAGTGCTAAGTGTATCACATGAGTTCTAAAGTGCTAAGTGTATCACATGAGTTCTAAAGTGCTAAATGTATCACGTGAGTTCTAAAGTGCTAAATGTATCACGTGAGTTCTAAAGTGCTAAGTGTATTGCACGAGTTCTAAAGTGCTAAGTGTATTGCACGAGTTGTAAAGTGCTAAGTGTATCACATAAGTTCTAAAGTGCTAAGTGTATCACATGAGTTCTAAAGTGCTAAGTGTATCGCACGAGTTCTAAAGTGCTAAGTGTATTGCACGAGTTCTAAAGTGCTAAGTGTATCGCATGAGTTCTAAAGTGCTAAGTGTATCGCATAAGTTCTAAAGTGCTAAGTGTATCGCACGAGTTCTAAAGTGCTAAGTGTATTGCACGAGTTCTAAAGTGCTAAGTGTATCACATGAGTTCTAAAGTGCTAAGTGTATTGCACGAGTTCTAAAGTGCTAAGTGTATTGCACGAGTTCTAAAGTGCTAAGTGTATCGCATAAGTTCTAAAGTGCTAAGTGTATTGCACGAGTTCTAAAGTGCTAAGTGTATCACATGAGTTCTAAAGTGCTAAGTGTATCACATGAGTTCTAAAGTGCTAAGTGTATTGCACGAGTTCTAAAGTGCTAAGTGTATTGCACGAGTTCTAAAGTGCTAAGTGTATCGCACGAGTTCTAAAGTGCTAATTGTATTGCACGAGTTCTAAAGTGCTAAGTGTATCGCATAAGTTCTAAAGTGCTAAGTGTATTGCACGAGTTCTGAAGTGCTAAGTGTATTGCACGAGTTCTAAAGTGCTAAGTGTATTGCACGAGTTCTAAAGTGCTAAGTGTATCGCACGAGTTCTAAAGTGCTAATTGTATTGCACGAGTTCTAAAGTGCTAAGTGTATCGCATAAGTTCTAAAGTGCTAAGTGTATTGCACGAGTTCTAAAGTGCTAAGTTTATTGCACGAGTTCTAAAGTGCTAAGTGTATCACATGAGTTCTAAAGTGCTAAGTGTATCGCACGAGTTCTAAAGTGCTAAGTGTATTGCACGAGTTCTAAAGTGCTAAGTGTATCACGTGAGTTCTAAAGTGCTAAGTGTATCACGTGAGTTCTAAAGTGCTAAGTGTATTGCACGAGTTCTAAAGTGCTAAGTGTATTGCACGAGTTCTAAAGTGCTAAGTGTATTGCACGAGTTCTAAAGTGCTAAGTGTATTGCACGAGTTGTAAAGTGCTAAGTGTATCACATAAGTTCTAAAGTGCTAAGTGTATCACATGAGTTCTAAAGTGCTAAGTGTATTGCACGAGTTCTAAAGTGCTAAGTGTATTGCACGAGTTCTAAAGTGCTAAGTGTATTGCACGAGTTCTAAAGTGCTAAGTGTATTGCACGAGTTCTAAAGTGCTAAGTGTATCGCGTGAGTTCTAAAGTGCTAAGTGTATCGCATGAGTTCTAAAGTGCTAAGTGTATCGCACGAGTTCTAAAGTGCTAAGTGTATTGCACGAGTTCTGAAGTGCTAAGTGTATTGCACGAGTTCTAAAGTGCTAAGTGTATCACATGAGTTCTAAAGTGCTAAGTGTATCACATGAGTTCTAAAGTGCTAAATGTATCACGTGAGTTCTAAAGTGCTAAGTGTATTGCACGAGTTCTAAAGTGCTAAGTGTATTGCACGAGTTGTAAAGTGCTAAGTGTATCACATAAGTTCTAAAGTGCTAAGTGTATTGCACGAGTTCTAAAGTGCTAAGTGTATTGCACGAGTTCTAAAGTGCTAAGTGTATCGCACGAGTTCTAAAGTGCTAATTGTATTGCACGAGTTCTAAAGTGCTAAGTGTATCACATAAGTTCTAAAGTGCTAAGTGTATTGCACGAGTTCTAAAGTGCTAAGTGTATTGCACGAGTTCTAAAGTGCTAAGTGTATCACATGAGTTCTAAAGTGCTAAGTGTATCACATGAGTTCTAAAGTGCTAAGTGTATTGCACGAGTTCTAAAGTGCTAAGTGTATCGCATGAGTTCTAAAGTGCTAAGTGTATCACATGAGTTCTAAAGTGCTAAGTGTATCACATGAGTTCTAAAGTGCTAAGTGTATTGCACGAGTTCTGAAGTGCTAATTGTATTGCACGAGTTCTAAAGTGCTAAGTGTATCGCATAAGTTCTAAAGTGCTAAGTGTATTGCACGAGTTCTGAAGTGCTAAGTGTATTGCACGAGTTCTAAAGTGCTAAGTGTATCACATGAGTTCTAAAGTGCTAAGTGTATCACATGAGTTCTAAAGTGCTAAGTGTATTGCACGAGTTCTAAAGTGCTAAGTGTATTGCACGAGTTCTAAAGTGCTAAGTGTATCACATGAGTTCTAAAGTGCTAAGTGTATCACATGAGTTCTAAAGTGCTAAGTGTATCACATGAGTTCTAAAGTGCTAAGTGTATCACATGAGTTCTAAAGTGCTAAATGTATCACGTGAGTTCTAAAGTGCTAAGTGTATTGCACGAGTTCTAAAGTGCTAAGTGTATCGCACGAGTTCTAAAGTGCTAATTGTATTGCACGAGTTCTAAAGTGCTAAGTGTATCGCATAAGTTCTAAAGTGCTAAGTGTATTGCACGAGTTCTAAAGTGCTAAGTTTATTGCACGAGTTCTAAAGTGCTAAGTGTATCACATGAGTTCTAAAGTGCTAAGTGTATCACATGAGTTCTAAAGTGCTAAGTGTATTGCACGAGTTCTGAAGTGCTAAGTGTATTGCACGAGTTCTAAAGTGCTAAGTGTATCACATGAGTTCTAAAGTGCTAAGTGTATCGCATAAGTTCTAAAGTGCTAAGTGTATCACATGAGTTCTAAAGTGCTAAGTGTATTGCACGAGTTCTGAAGTGCTAAGTGTATCACATGAGTTCTAAAGTGCTAAGTGTATCACATGAGTTCTAAAGTGCTAAGTGTATCACATGAGTTCTAAAGTGCTAAGTGTATCACATGAGTTCTAAAGTGCTAAATGTATCACGTGAGTTCTAAAGTGCTAAGTGAATTGCACGAGTTCTAAAGTGCTAAGTGTATTGCACGAGTTGTAAAGTGCTAAGTGTATCACATAAGTTCTAAAGTGCTAAGTGTATCACATGAGTTCTAAAGTGCTAAGTGTATTGCACGAGTTCTAAAGTGCTAAGTGTATTGCACGAGTTCTAAAGTGCTAAGTGTATTGCACGAGTTCTAAAGTGCTAAGTGTATCGCGTGAGTTCTAAAGTGCTAAGTGTATCGCGTGAGTTCTAAAGTGCTAAGTGTATCGCATGAGTTCTAAAGTGCTAAGTGTATCGCATAAGTTCTAAAGTGCTAAGTGTATCGCACGAGTTCTAAAGTGCTAAGTGTATTGCACGAGTTCTAAAGTGCTAAGTGTATCGCGTGAGTTCTAAAGTGCTAAGTGTATCGCATGAGTTCTAAAGTGCTAAGTGTATCGCATAAGTTCTAAAGTGCTAAGTGTATTGCACGAGTTCTAAAGTGCTAAGTGTATCACATGAGTTCTAAAGAGCTAAGTGTATTGCACGAGTTCTAAAGTGCTAAGTGTATTGCACGAGTTCTAAAGTGCTAAGTGTATCGCGTGAGTTCTAAAGTGCTAAGTGTATCGCATGAGTTCTAAAGTGCTAAGTGTATCGCATAAGTTCTAAAGTGCTAAGTGTATCGCACGAGTTCTAAAGTGCTAAGTGTATTGCACGAGTTCTAAAGTGCTAAGTGTATCGCGTGAGTTCTAAAGTGCTAAGTGTATCGCATGAGTTCTAAAGTGCTAAGTGTATCGCATAAGTTCTAAAGTGCTAAGTGTATTGCACGAGTTCTAAAGTGCTAAGTGTATCACATGAGTTCTAAAGAGCTAAGTGTATTGCACGAGTTCTAAAGTGCTAAGTGTATTGCACGAGTTCTAAAGTGCTAAGTGTATCGCATAAGTTCTAAAGTGCTAAGTGTATTGCACGAGTTCTAAAGTGCTAAGTGTATCGCACGAGTTCTAAAGTGCTAATTGTATTGCACGAGTTCTAAAGTGCTAAGTGTATCGCATAAGTTCTAAAGTGCTAAGTGTATTGCACGAGTTCTAAAGTGCTAAGTGTATTGCACGAGTTCTAAAGTGCTAAGTGTATTGCACGAGTTCTAAAGTGCTAAGTGTATTGCACGAAATCTAAAGTGCTAAGTGTATCACATGAGTTCTAAAGTGCTAAGTGTATCACATGAGTTCTAAAGTGCTAAGTGTATTGCACGAGTTCTAAAGTGCTAAGTGTATTGCATGAGTTCTAAAGTGCTAAGTGTATCACATGAGTTCTAAAGTGCTAAGTGTATCACATGAGTTCTAAAGTGCTAAATGTATCACATAAGTTCTAAAGTGCTAAGTGTATTGCACGAGTTCTAAAGTGCTAAGTGTATCGCACGAGTTCTAAAGTGCTAAGTGTATTGCACGAGTTCTAAAGTGCTAAGTGTATTGCATGAGTTCTAAAGTGCTAAGTGTATCGCACGAGTTCTAAAGTGCTAAGTGTATTGCACGAGTTCTAAAGTGCTAAGTGTATTGCACGAGTTCTAAAGTGCTAAGTGTATCACATGAGTTCTAAAGTGCTAAGTGTATCACATGAGTTCTAAAGTGCTAAGTGTATTGCACGAGTTCTAAAGTGCTAAGTGTATTGCATGAGTTCTAAAGTGCTAAGTGTATCACATGAGTTCTAAAGTGCTAAGTGTATCACATGAGTTCTAAAGTGCTAAATGTATCACATAAGTTCTAAAGTGCTAAGTGTATTGCACGAGTTCTAAAGTGCTAAGTGTATCGCACGAGTTCTAAAGTGCTAAGTGTATTGCACGAGTTCTAAAGTGCTAAGTGTATCACATGAGTTCTAAAGTGCTAAGTGTATCACATGAGTTCTAAAGTGCTACGTGTATTGCACGAGTTCTAAAGTGCTAAGTGTATTGCACGAGTTCTAAAGTGCTAAGTGTATTGCACGAGTTCTAAAGTGCTAAGTGTATCACATGAGTTCTAAAGTGCTAAGTGTATTGCACGAGTTCTAAAGTGCTAAGTGTATCGCACGAGTTCTAAAGTGCTAAGTGTATTGCACGAGTTCTAAAGTGCTAAGTGTATCGCATGAGTTCTAAAGTGCTAAGTGTATCACATGAGTTCTAAAGTGCTAAGTGTATCACATGAGTTCTAAAGTGCTAAGTGTATCACATGAGTTCTAAAGTGCTAAGTGTATCACATGAGTTCTAAAGTGCTAAGTGTATCACATGAGTTCTAAAGTGCTAAGTGTATCACATGAGTTCTAAAGTGCTAAATGTATCACGTGAGTTCTAAAGTGCTAAGTGTATTGCACGAGTTCTAAAGTGCTAAGTGTATTGCACGAGTTCTAAAGTGCTAAGTGTATTGCACGAGTTCTAAAGTGCTAAGTGTATCGCATAAGTTCTAAAGTGCTAAGTGTATTGCACGAGTTCTAAAGTGCTAAGTGTATTGCACGAGTTCTAAAGTGCTAAGTGTATCGCACGAGTTCTAAAGTGCTAAGTGTATTGCACGAGTTCTAAAGTGCTAAGTGTATCACATAAGTTCTAAAGTGCTAAGTGTATTGCACGAGTTCTAAAGTGCTAAGTGTATTGCACGAGTTCTAAAGTGCTAAGTGTATCGCACGAGTTCTAAAGTGCTAATTGTATCACATAAGTTCTAAAGTGCTAAGTGTATTGCACGAGTTCTAAAGTGCTAAGTGTATCACATAAGTTCTAAAGTGCTAAGTGTATTGCACGAGTTCTAAAGTGCTAAGTGTATTGCACGAGTTCTAAAGTGCTAAGTGTATCACATGAGTTCTAAAGTGCTAAGTGTATCGCATAAGTTCTAAAGTGCTAAGTGTATCACATAAGTTCTAAAGTGCTAAGTGTATTGCACGAGTTCTAAAGTGCTAAGTGTATCACATAAGTTCTAAAGTGCTAAGTGTATTGCACGAGTTCTAAAGTGCTAAGTGTATCACATAAGTTCTAAAGTGCTAAGTGTATTGCACGAGTTCTAAAGTGCTAATTGTATTGCATGAGTTCTAAAGTGCTAAGTGTATCGCATAAGTTCTAAAGTGCTAAGTGTATTGCACGAGTTCTAAAGTGCTAAGTGTATCACATAAGTTCTAAAGTGCTAAGTGTATTGCACGAGTTCTAAAGTGCTAAGTGTATCACATAAGTTCTAAAGTGCTAAGTGTATTGCACGAGTTCTAAAGTGCTAAGTGTATTGCACGAGTTCTAAAGTGCTAAGTGTATCACATGAGTTCTAAAGTGCTAAGTGTATCGCATAAGTTCTAAAGTGCTAAGTGTATCGCATAAGTTCTAAAGAGCTAAGTGTATCGCACGAGTTCTAAAGTGCTAAGTGTATTGCACGAGTTTTAAAGTGCTAAGTGTATTGCACGAGTTCTAAAGTGCTAAGTGTATCACATGAGTTCTAAAGTGCTGTGTGTATTGTACAAGTCCTATAAGTCGAGTATTTTATATAATGGTAAAACTGAGTAATTATGAATTGTGTTCACATGTTTGTGTTGATCTAAGCCACTCCTTTAAATACTTTTTAAATGTAGTAAAAGTGGGTGCCTCCCTTACAAAAGACTGTTCCACTGCACACAACCTTTAAATGACAGAACATTTTGACCAAAAGTAGTTTTTCTCACAGGAGCCTCACAGTCAGCCCTGCTCGTGGCTCTGGTTGTTCGTGATGCAGTTTTGTATTTAATGTGTTCTTTTAGAGGCAGTGGTGGCAGGTTGATGTTCTTCAGGTGGTTGATGTTCTTCAAGTGGTTGATGTTCTTCAGGTGGTTGATGTTCTTCAGGTGGTTGATGTTTTTCAGGTGGTTGATGTTCTTCAGGAGGTTGATGTTCTTCAGGTGGTTGATGTTCTTCAGGTGGTTGATGTTCTTCAGGTGGTTGATGTTCTTCAGGTGGCTGATGTTCTTCAGGTGGTTGATGTTCTTCAGGTGGTTGATGTTCTTCAGGAGGTTGATGTTCTTCAGGTGGTTGATGTTCTTCAAGTGGTTGATGTTCTTCAGGTGGTTGATGTTCTTCAGGTGGTTGATGTTTTTCAGGTGGTTGATGTTCTTCAGGAGGTTGATGTTCTTCAGGTGGTTGATGTTCTTCAGGTGGTTGATGTTCTTCAGGTGGTTGATGTTCTTCAGGTGGTTGATGTTCTTCAGGTGGCTGATGTTCTTCAGGTGGTTGATGTTCTTCAGGTGGCTGATGTTCTTCAGGTGGTTGATGTTCTTCAGGTGGCTGATGTTCTTGATCCTGATGTTTTTCAGATGGAGTGTGTGAGAGGTGAGACGTTGGAGATGCCGGCTCTGGGCCGTCCCTTTAAACTGGGCATGTTGTACGACGCCAGAGCAGACAAACTGGTGCCAGGTCAGTCACTCTTCACCCTACATCTTTATTTTTATATATATATATATATATATATATATATATATATATATATATATATATATATATATATATATATATATATATATATATATATATATATAATAAACAGTTTGGGGTCACTTAGAAATGTCCTTATTGAAAGAAAAGCACTGTTTTACACTCTGTACATTGTTAATGTGGTAAATGATAATTCTAGCTGCAAATGTGTTTTGGTGTAACATCTACACAGGTGAACAGAGGCACATTTCCAGCAGCTGTCACTCCAGTGTTCTGATGGTATAATGTGTTTGCTCTTTGTGTCAGAGGCTAATGGATGATTAGAAAACCCTTGAGCCTGTGAGCAGCTGAAAACAGTTTCAATGGTTAGAGAAGATATAAAACTCACCTTCCTTTGAGCAGGTTGAGTATCTGGAGCATCACATTTGTGATAAACGCTCAAAATGGCCAGAAAAAGAAAACTTTCATGTGAAACTCCACAGTCTATTCTTATTCTTAGAAATGAAGGCTATTCCATGCGAGAAATTGCCAAGAAACTGAAGATTTCCCACAACTGTGTGTACTACTACTGTTACAGTACTGTGTACTGCTGTCATAGAGGGTCATGACATCCTGGAGGTGTTTCAGTCTGTCTTCAGAGGCACAGTACTGAGACGCATTACTGAGGGTTTTTAATGACATCTTTGTGGCTACTGATTGTGGACATAGTGTCATTTTGGTACTTTTAGATCTGACTGTGGCGTTTGACACAGTGGAGCAGATCCTCCTGTCACGACTGCAGCAGTGTGTTTGTATACAAGGGCACGCACTCAAATGGTTTAAGTCCTACCTAACAGACAATTCTGTGTCCACATTGTGTCCACTGAATCCTCTGCTGCTGCCCCTCTCACTTGTGGAGTACCCCAAGGCTCCATTCTTGGGCCACTTCTCTTTTCTTTGTATCTCCTCCCTCTTGGGTCAATTTTTCACAAACATGACATTTCATTTAATTTTTATGATGATGCACAAATGTAAATGCCGCTTAAGAAGGAAAATTCCTACAGTGCTGTTGTGTGTTGAGGAAATCAAAAATTGGATGTCTTTAAACTTGTTGTTTTTAAATGACAAAAAAAATGAAATTGTAGTGTTTGGTCCTAGTGAGTCAAACACCTTTAGTACTGATCTTGGTTCTCTTGCTCAACATGTGAAACCTGTGGTGACAAATCTTAGTGTGAGGCTGGATAATGATTTAAAATTTGATGTCCAGATTAGCGCTGTTGTCAAAACTAGCTTTTTTCAAATTCATCAACTCGCGAAAGTCAAACCTGTCCTGTCACAGCATCATTTTGAGATTTTAATTCATGCTTTTATCACCAATCGTTTGGATTATTGTAATGCTCTTTATATTGGTCTGAACCAAACTTCTCTCACACGTCTCCAACTTGTTCAAAATGCAGCTGCTCGCCTTTTAACTGGTACAAAAAAACAGAACACATTACTCCTGTTTTGATGTCCCTACATTGGCTCCCTGTCTCTTATCGAATTGACTTTAAAATCCTTCTGTTTGTCTTTAAATGCCTCCATGGCCTCGCTCCACAATATCTGTCCTGCTTCATCCCTCTGCTCCTGCTCACTCAGGTCTGCAGATCTTTCACTCTTAGTGGTTCCAAAAATGAGGAGGAAACTTCGAGGAGACCTTCTCTGTGGCTGGTCCCAAACTGTGGAACGCTTTGCCCCTTAGACAGGCCGAGTCACTTTGTACTTTTAAATCAGTTCTTAAAACGCACTTTTTCTCTCTAGCTTTTCACTGGTATGTTGATTTTATAGTGTACAGTTTGTAGTTATTTATTTATTTGTCTGCCATTTATCTGTGTTTTTAAAATGTCTGTTGTGTACTGCACTCTGGTCAACTTTGTAGTTTTTAAAGTGCATTAGAAATAAAGTTGGATTGGATTGGGCTACTCCCTTCAGAGAACAGCACAAACAGGCTCTAACCAGAGTAGAAAGAGAAGTGGGAGGCCCCGCTGCACAACTGAGCAAGAACATAAGTGCATTAGAGTCTCTAGTTAGAGAAATAGACGCCTCACAGGCAGCTTCATTAAATAGTACCCACAAAACGCCAGTGTCAACATCTACAGTGAAGAGGCGACTCTGGGATGCAGGCCTTCAGGGCAGAGTGGCAAAGAAAAAGACATATCTGAGACAGGCCAATAAAAGAAAAAGATTAATATGAGCAAAAGAACACACACACTGGACAGAGGAAGGTTGGAAAAAAGTGTTGTGCGGACGTATCAAAGTTTGAGGTGTTTGGATCACACAGAACAACATTTGTGAGACGCAGAACAACTGAAAAGATGCTGGAAGAGTGCCTGACACCATCTGTCGAGCACGGTGGGGGTAACGTGATGGTCTGGGGTCGCTTTGGTGCTGGTGAGGAGATTTGTTCAGGCTAAATGGAATTTTGAATAAGGAAGGCTATCAGTCCATTTTACAACACCGTGCCACACCCTGTGGACAGCACTTTACTGGAGTCAATTTCATCTTATAACAAGACAATGACCCAAAGCACAACTCTAAACTGTGCAAAAATTATTTAGAGAAGAAGCAGCCAACTGGTTCTATCTGTAATGGAGTGGTCTGTGCAGTCACCAGATCTAAACCCCATTGAGCTGTTGTGGGAGCAGCTTAACCGTATGGTATGCAAGATGTGCCCATCCAGCCAATCCAATTTGTGGGAGGGGCTTCTACAAGCATCTGGATTGGAGGCCTGCTCCTGTACTCCAGGATGAGCCTCTGTCCTTCAGTCCAGGTTTCTCAAGACATTGGGAGGATTTCTTGATATCAGCCACTTCAGTTCTGTTCCGGTGGTACATCCCGTGCAGGTGCGTGTCCTTCCATGATGGTTCCTCCAGCTCCTCTTCCTCTGTGCTCCACTGTCTGAGACACTGAGCACATCATCTGTTGGGGCCTTGTCTTTGATGAACTTATGGATCTAGGATGTTTCATCCTGGACTGTGGGTCTCACACTCACTAGTGCGTTGCCTCCTTCCTTATGGCTTGTGGACAGTCACAGGGTGCTGGATTCACCATGAATGGTCAGGAGCTTTCAGGTCTTAATGTCTGTGGTCTGTATCTCCTTTGGCTTATGATTCCTGCTGGTATCTGATTACTGGCAGGGTGTATCTGTTTATTGCCTGGGTCTTGTGCTGACTCCTTAGGACTTGTCTTACTCATCCGAAGTATTTGGCTGTGGCTGGTTTCTGCTTGCCATTTGCTTGTGGGACACCAAGGTACTTGTGTGTGGACGACCTTCTCTCTCTTTGTCACCATCCAGCTGCACTTCTCCAGCCTGAATGACATTCCAGTGTCTGTGCTGTAGATCCTGGTGGTGTAGATCCTGGTGGTGTAGATCCTGGTGCTGTAGATCCTGGTGCTGTAGATCCTGGTGCTGTAGATCCTGGTGCTGTAGATCCTGGTGGTGTAGATCCTGGTGCTGTAGATCCTGGTGCTGTAGATCCTGGTGGTGTAGATCCTGGTGGTGTAGATCCTGGTGCTGTAGATCCTGGTGCTGTAGATCCTGGTGCTGTAGATCCTGGTGCTGTAGATCCTGGTGCTGTAGATCCTGGTGGTGTAGATCCTGGTGCTGTAGATCCTGGTGCTGTAGATCCTGGTGGTGTAGATCCTGGTGGTGTAGATCCTGGTGCTGTAGATCCTGGTGCTGTAGATCCTGGTGGTGTAGATCCTGGTGGTGTAGATCCTGGTGGTGTAGATCCTGGTGGTGTAGATCCTGGTGGTGTAGATCCTGGTGGTGTGGATCAGTGAGTCGATGTCTCATTCTTTGCGTACAGTTTGATGTCGTCCATGTAGAGGAGGTGACTGATGGTCGTCCTGTTCCTGAGTCGTGTCCATATCCTGTGTTGTTGATGATTTGGCTGAGGAGGTTCAGACTCTGCAGAACAGCAGTGAGGACAGTCTCCTTGGTATATGTCACATTTGATGGTCACTTGTGCAAATGGCAACTGGCCTCAAGGCTCCACAACCTCCTGGAGCTGAAGGCTCTTAGAGTCCTGTAGATGTTGTACAGCTCCATTCAGTGATCCATGTGTGTGGCATTGAGTCGTAGACTTTTATTGTATCAGTCCAGGCACAGGTTGGTCTCAGGGGTTCTGCAGTCTTGGTCAATTGTTCAGTGTACCAGGAGCTGGTGTCTGGTTCGTTTGCCCACTTATCTTAGCCGCGATGATGCCTGACATGAGCTTCCATGTTGTGGATCGGGCCTGTACGCTCTTCCGTTAGCCATTCAGGGTGAGTCCCATCCACTAGTCAGTCATTGCCTGGCTCAGCATGATAGTCTGTACCCAATCTCTGGTTGGGGTTTTGATGTTAACTCCTCTCTGACCTGGCGTCCTGCTCTCCCTTGCCGTAGCATTTGTGCTGTACCTCGTCAATCTCAAGTTGTTATAGCAGTTGCCGTTTGCAGATGTTGGAACACTGAGCTGCTTGTTGCTTAGCCGTAAGATTGGACTGCAGGTTTAGCCATTTTTCCCACATCCTCTTAATGTAACACCTCTGACTCAGGTCACTGGAGTAATAGCATTCCAACAGAGCCTTGTTCCAGTAGCCCATTTCTCATCAAGGTGCTCATTCCCCAACACCTGAAGCAGGTCCCAAGGACCTACACTGGCTGTTGGTAATTGCTCATATACACACACTCATGTATTGATCCATGTGTCACTTATCTTGGTCGCAATGATCCTGACATGAGCTTCCATGTTGTGGACAGACAAGTTATTGGCCGATAGTTGGATCAGGACCGTACGCCCATTTCCCATTCAGGGTGCGTCCCATCCATTAGCAGCTGGTTCATTTGTGCTGCCAGACGCTCATTTAGAGCAGTGAGCTTTTTTAGCCAGTAGGTGTGGATCATGTCAGGGCCTGGTGCAGTCCAGTTTTTCATACCTGAGGTTGCTGTGTTCTTCTCTCAGAGCCAACAGCCACTGTGCATCTCTGTTATGAGATGCCTCCTCCTCCTATAGACCTTTCCAGTACAGTTTGGTTTCCAGCCTTGGTGGGTCTGCTCTGGTGTTATTACCCTGCCATTGAGCGTACACTTTCACTGGTTTTGTTGCGAACAGATGGTTTATTCGTATGACTTTGTTATCTTGCGTGTGCCTTTTTAGGTGGCTGGCCACAGTTTTTACATAGAAAATGAACTGGAGCCAGAGTTAGTGGAGCACCCATGCTCACTTCCTGTTTAAATGCAGTGGCTAGTGGTATAGTCATGTCACCGATATATACAGTATGAGGATTTATCTAAATGAGGCTTCCTCTGTGTTTCAGGCATGACGCTGTGGGACCATGAGAAGCTGCAGCAGGACATGACAGAGACGCTGAAGCCCAACAGTGAGTTTGAGATGTTGGCGTCAGACTCCATTTCAGATAAGTCCAGTTCTCTGGGTGTGGACGCCTCACTCAAGGCCAGTTTCTTTAGTGGCCTCATCGCGGTCGATGGCTCTGCTAAATACCTGAAGGACACAAAGACCTCCAAACAGCAGGCCAGAGTCACTCTGCAGTACAAAACCACCACATGCTTCAGAGCGCTGACCATGAACCAGCTTGGAGCAGGAAACATCATGCACCCAGACGTGTTTGAGAAGGGGCTGGCCACACACGTTGTCACTGCCATTCTGTACGGCGCTCAGGCCTTCTTTGTGTTCGACCGAGAGGTGTCTGACTCTGAGAACCTCCAAGACGTTCAGGGAAAGCTCCAGGTGATCATTAAGAAGATCCCCTGCATCTCCATCGAGGGGGAAGGAGCTCTGAAGATGGAGGACAAGGACAAAGAAAAGGTCCAGAAATTTTCCTGCAAATTCCACGGAGACTTCAGCCTGAGTCAGAACCCGGTCACGTTTGAAGACGCCATGAAGGTTTACCAGGATCTGCCCAAACTGCTTGGCCCAAACGGAGAGAAGGCGGTGCCGGTGAAAGTGTGGCTACTGCCCCTCACCTCGCTGGACTCTGCAGCAGCTCGCCTGGTGCGGCAGGTCAGTGTGGGGTTGGTGTTTGAGGTGGAGAGGACTCTGGAGCACTTAGAGGACTTGGACATGAGGTGTCGAGATGTTTTGAACAGCACAGAGTTAAAGCAGTTTCCTCAGATAGTCACGAAGATCAGAACCTTCATGGGCTTGTGCTCCGAGTTTAAGCTGGGACTGCAGGGCGTTCTGGCTCAGAAGCTGCCGTCGATCCGCGGAGGAGGAGAGGAGGAGGCGGAGCTCGCCGAGATACTCAGGAAAAGAGCTGCATCTCCGTTCAGTCACGACTGTCTGAACCAGTGGGTGAGGTGCAAAGTCAAAGAGGCCAAACTCATCAAAACCTTCTGTCACCTGATGAAGAACACAGAGGTCCTCTCCTCTCAGGATGACCTGGACGACAGGTCCAGTAATGTGAAGAACACTGTGTGCTTTGTCTTCACCTCCCTGGAGACTGAGGAGCCCTATCTCTCTGCCTTAAGTCAGTACTTAAAGGGCTCAGAACAGCTCAGCCCTCGGCCCAAAGACCTGGAGATGGAGCAGTGGTACAGCGACAAAGACGTCCGAGAGGCCGTGAGGACCAAGGCCAAGCTCTTTGGAGATTTTGCTGAGGCCAACAGTGACAATCAGGATGTTAAGTTTCTGGCAGTGGCTTTTAAGGATGAGACCCATAAAGGTTCAACCATCTACCATTACGAAGAAGGATTTGAAGTCAGTGATAACTTTGAGCCCCCTTCAAAGCCTGAGAACATCAGTGTGGACGATGTAACCCACAACAGTTTGACTCTGCACTTCAGCGCCCCCACATGGGGGGCAGAGACGGTGACGGGCTACAGGCTGGAGTACAGCGATGGAGGAGAGTGGCAGCTGTCTGAGGCTCAGACAGGGGTTAGTCAAAGTGAGCGCCCTGAGCGCAGACACAGAGTACAGTTTCAGACTGAGAGCCGTCACTGCAGTGGGTCTGGGACCGGCCGCAGAACTCAAGTCCATAAAAACGGCTCCTGAACCCGAGGGCCCCAAACGCCTCACGGAGGAGCTGAAGAAAACCTGTGAAGTCATAGAAACCAAAGGATCTCTGCAGATACTGAAGCTTCCACTGACCAGAGATAGTATAGAAATCCCAGGCTGCCAGCGGTTCATCTACGGCACCGACTTCCCCGGGAAGAGTAACTGCACCATAATGCTGATGGGCGCCACGGGAGCGGGCAAGTCCACCCTCATCAACGGTATGATCAACTACATCCTGGGCGTGCAGTGGACTGACCCCTACAGGTTCAAGCTGGTAGTGGAGGAGGAGAAGTCACAGGCTCAGAGTCAGACATCGGAGGTGACGGTTTATAAAATCAACTTTGACCACGGCTTCATGATCGACTATTCTCTGACCATCATCGACACACCGGGCTTTGGAGACACTCGAGGCATCAAGCGAGACCAACAGATCACAGAGCAGATCCGAAAACTCTTCTCCAACAACTTTGGGGTGAACGACATTCACGCCGTGTGCTTCGTAGCTCAATCTGCTCTTCCTCGCCTCAGCGCCACTCAGCGCTACGTGTTCGACTCCATCCTCTCCATCTTTGGGAATGACGTGGCCGAGAACATCCGGGTTCTGGTGACTTTCGCAGACGGACAGCTGCCTCCGGTTCTAGAGGCCATCACAGTGGCAGGAGTCCCGTGCCCCAAAACCGATGACGGAAAACCCGCGCACTACAAGTTCAACAACTCAGCGCTGTTCGCAGAGAACCAGAGTTCTGTGGTGGGGTTCGATGAGATGTTCTGGAACATGGGGAAAGCCAGCATGAGGAGCTTTTTTGATGCCCTGCACAAGACTGAGCCCAAGAGTCTGACTTTGACCAAAGAGGTGCTGAGAGAGAGAAAGCAGCTAGAGGAAACTGTGGAAGATCTACAGAGGAAAATCAAAGTGGCGTTAGCCAAACAGGACGAGATCAAACAGTCCGAAGAACAGGTGAAGACGCATGAGGCCGAGATCGAGAGAAACAAGGACTTCATGGTCCCACTCAAAGTCCTGAAGCCTGTTCGACAGGACATCTCAGGAAACTACATCACCAACTGCCAGAAGTGCCACCACACGTGCCATTACCCATGTGACATTTCTGACGACAGTGCCAAGAGAGGCTGCGCCGCCATGGATCAGAACGGGTACTGCACGAAGTGCCCAGGAAAATGCATCTGGAGTGATCATTACAACCAGAAGTACAGATGGGAGTACAAAGAAGTCATTGAGATGAAGACCGCAGAGGAGATCAAGAAGAAGTACCTGAAGGGAACAGAGGACAAGATGACTGTGCAGAACTTGGTCTCAAAACTGAAAGAGGAATATCATCGGTTCAAGGACAACGTTACTGACATGGTCCAGGAAGCCACTAAATTCATATACCGTCTGAGTCAGATTGCACTGAAGCCCAACCCCCTGTCCACTCCAGACTACATCCACCTGCTCATCGAATCTGAGAAGAAGCAGCTTAAGCCGGGCTGGAAGCAGAGGGTGGAGGCCCTGGAGGAGGAGAAGAAGAAGGCCGAACTGCTCACACAAGTCGGCACCGGGGAGGATATTCTGGCCCCTGAGTGAGGTCAGTCTGAACAAAGTCTATTTAAAACCGTTAGCTTCTTATTTTCTTTTAATCAAGTATAAGATGTGTTTAGTGTGACATGTTTAGGTGCTAACAGTGAGCTGTGCTCAGGACTGTCCCTGGTGGTGACGTGTTGTACTGCAGAGGTTGTTACTGTAAATCCAGTTCTATAGGAGCAGACGCTCAGCAACGCTGTCAATCAAACCTGTTGCTAACGCTAGCAGGAGTCACCTCAGGGAAAGAAGGTGCCTCATTGGTTTATCTCGATTTACAGACAAAATAGTGAAATAAAAATATTTGAAGTTCAAAATGACGAGTCTGAAGCAGCAGAGACAGAGAGAGACACAGTTTATACACAGAGAGTGAACTGGAGCCAGAGTCGAGCAGGAAGTGCACCATGATCACTTCCTGTTTGGTGCACGTGGCTAACAGGTTAGCTCTGTCCAGAGACACGTACAGTCTGTGGTCACCAGCCGACAGGTCAAGAAAAAACATTTCACTTATAACAGATTTAAAGAAAATAAAACACGAACGAACGAATGTGAAGAACAGAACAAAAGTCAGATACACACAAACACAAACAAACACACACCAATACACACACACAGACACACACACTCTTTGTGTTGTATTTGATCAAACTGTTTTTGTCTCTTTCAGTTCTCGTCTCGTCCTCGTCTCGTCCTCGTCGCTCGGACTTTGAAGACTTTGATTTTAAGTTTTATTTTGGATCAGGATGTTTCGTGTTGTTGCTTTATTGTCTGTAAAACCTTCAAATGAAGAATATTAATCTAGAGGTGATCATTTTGTGTCCAGGAGACGACTGATCATTTGTTTTGATTTGTTGTTTTGTGATTTTTCGTTCTTATTCTGTAAACTCTTTGAATCACTGTGTTGAATTGTGCTGGACAAACTCGTGGTGAGAAAGTGGATTTAAAGAGCCACATGACTCGATTCTCTCACCTGATGTTTCCTCGTCACGTCTCAGATGTTAAATGTGTTTTTACTGTTTTACTGTTAAGAGCCACAGACACAGGAGTCGAGGCTCATGGTGAATCAAACGTTCACTTTTGTTCAGAATCATTAAACAGATGGAAGTGATTTGTGTTTTACACGTTTTTAGAATTGGATAAAATAAATGTTGATATAAACATGATACAGTGAGTTTTTAATTTAATCTCACATCAAACTCAATCTCACATCCGCCCTGTTCACTCACGGTGACGTTCATGCTGGGGGAGCTGTACATGCATGTCTATGACAAAATGTTCAGCAGTTGCCATAGTGACACAACGCACACATTAGTGAACACAGACAAAATATTTTTTCAATACGTCTTTCAAGATTTGGTCCTGTTTAGGAGTTTGATTTTACACAAAGAGGTGAAAGTGACTCACTGAAAAACTGTTGGCTAATGCTAATGCTAATGCTAATGCTAATACACATTTTTGATAAAAACTCAACTTGTCGTGTTTGGAGGAGAAAGAATGCAGAGTTACATCCAAAGAACAACAGATCTACTGTGAATCATGGGGGTGGAAACATCATGATTTGGGGCTGTTTTTCTTTAAAGGGACCAGGACGACTGATCCGTGTAAAGGAAAGAATGAACGGGGCCAAGTATCGTGAGATTTTGAGTGAAAACCTCCTTCCATCAGCGAGGGAACTGAAGATGAAACGTGTCTGGGTCTTTCAGCGCGACAATGATCCAAACACATCGCCCGGGCAACGGAGGAGTGGAGTAAGAAACATTTCAAGGTCCTGGAGTGGCCCAGTCTCCAGATCTCAACCCCATAGAAAATCTTTCCCAAAACATCACTGCTCTAGAGGAGATCTGCAGGAGGAACGGACCAAACTACAGCAACAGAGAAAACCTCTGGAGACAGAAAACGACCTGTCACTGCAACAAAGAGAATGTAACAAAGTATGAGACGAACTTCTGTTATTGACCAAATACTTATTTTACAACATCATTTTCAAATAAATAAAAAAAATCCTCCAGTGTGATTTCCTGGATTCATTCTGTCTCATAGTTGAAGTGAAACTGATGAAAATTACAGGCGTCTCATCTTTCAATTTATGGCTGAATAAATACTTTTTTCCCCATCGTATTACTTTAATTATATGTATTACTTTAATTATATGTATTACTTTAATTATGTGTCAGAAATAAAGAATCAGATCATAATCGATACTAAAACTGGTATCGAAACTAGATCCTCATTTTTGGCAGGAATCGATACTAAAAAAGTCCCATTGACAGAAATGAACCTTTAATGAGTCTGTTTATACTGATACTGTACTACAACATAAAAACCTTCAGAAGCATCAGAAACTCACTCACTCTGGACACAGCTCACATTTTCTTCGATGCCATGATCATGTCTCCATTTTTTTACTGCATGACATCCTGGTCCCGGGCAGCAAATCTACATTAAAACCATTAGAATCTTAAATAAACAGGCACTAAAAGTCCTGCACCAACAACCACGGCAATACCATCACTGCAATATACTCCAAAAATACACACATCTAAACTCTGATAATATACAGAAATACACATCTATTCAAATGGCTCATCGTACATAACACTGCACCTCTGAAACAATTCATCCACATCAGCAACAACCTCCAGAATCACACGGGCCTCCACCAGGGGGCAGTGTGCCATCCCACAAAGAAAAACTGCTTCTGCACAGTCAGCCTTTTCCTACAATTCAATAAAAGAATGAAACCAACTCCCAGACCACATCAAAAATCAACACAACTATGACTCCTTTTCAAAAGAACTAAAAAAATGTCTATGGACTGGTCAGACCTGTCAGAACTGAAGCACACACTTTATGTTCCCGGTGTGCTGTGTTTTTAAAATATGTCATATGTTTTAACTTTTGTAATGTGAATGTTGAGTGTGAGCTGATGAATATGTGCTACTGTGTGTTTTATTCTGTTGAATGTGTGAATTGCATCGTATAATTTATCTTTGTTCCTCAGGGTCTGGTGCAGCACATCTGTTTAATGAGCAGAATGTCTCTGTACACTGTCCCTTCAAATAAAGACTAAAAACAAACACACACACACACCCCGACACACACACACACACACACACTCTGCTCACTGGCCTCTCCAAACGAGCCTTAAGACAGAACATCCAGAACATCCAGAACATCCAGAACATCCAGAACATCCAGAACATCCAGAACACTGCTGCTCGGGTCAGGACTAGAACCAGGAAGTACTTCACACATGTGTCCTGTGGCTCCTGTGGCTCCTGTGGCTCCTGTGGCTCCTGTGGTTCAGAGACTTTAAAGCAGCTCAGTGTGAACAAGTCTCTCCATGGACCAGCACCAAAGAACATCTCCCACATGAGCCACATGAACCATCTCACACTCTGAGGACTTCAGGGACCGGCCTCCTGCTGGTCCAGAGTCAGGACTAAACCTGGAGAATCAGTGTTTCAGTTTTGTGCAGCTAAAACCTGGAACATTCTCCCTGAAGATGAGACAAACCTCGACTGTGACAAAGTTTAAATCCAGACTCAGTTCTGTTCATCTGCTGTGACTCAAAGGGTTTTATTCTGCACTTTTCTCCTTTAATGTTAATTTATGATGATTATTTGTGATTATTTATGTTTCGATTTGTGTGATTTTAATGTCCTTCTTATTCTGTAAAACACTTTGAATTACTTTAAGTACGAATTGTGCTGCACAAATAAAGTTGCCTTGTCCAGTGTATACGGACTGTATATAGTACAGTATTTATATTACAGTGTATATAGACTGTATATAGTACAGTATTTATATTACAGTGTATAAAAAAACAGAATACAATGATTTTCAAATCCTTTTCAACCTACAGGGACACAAATAAGTATTTGACCCTGTGATTTTGAAAGTTCTCCCACTTATAAATCATGGAGGGGTCTTTTTGTCTCAGGTCCATGTCCCTGTGAGAGACATAATCTAAAAAAACATCTGGAAATCACATGTCGTGGCAATAAGACTCATTTTGCAGCTCTGATGAACATGAAGCAAAGACGAGAGTTTATTTCTTGCAAGAAATATGTCCGACAGCATCTCCCCTTATGTCAGACCCTGAATGATGGAAAACACCAGGTTTATATAGTTTGAGATGAACCAGAGAACATACATTTCAAAGTCCGGATGTGACACTCCTCCTGAGGTGTGTCCAGACGAGCTCCTGGAGGCTTTGATTTTCCTAAAGTTAAAGGTTTTCTAACACTGTCTTGACGACCAAACCAAATGAGTTTTAGTTACAAGACCACATGATTTCTCAAAGGTAAACTAATCACACAATATTTTAATTTCCATTATACACATTGTATGATTTTTAAAATAATTTATTTGTATGTTACTGCTGCAAATAAGTATTTGAACACCTGTCTATCAGCTAGAACTCTGCCCCTCCTGTTACTCCACCTTTAAAAACTCCACCTCCACTCCACTTATTCTCCTAAATTAGAAGCTCCTGTTTGAGGTCATTCGCTGCATAAAGACACATGTCCACCTAAGACAATCAGTAAGTGTAAGGTACTGTGTGTGTCTGGCATGCACTGATTACTGATCCGTCTTCAACTGAGTTGTCCTCGGTCAGAAGGAACAGGCAAACTTCACTTGTATGGTTCAGGGATGTTTATTTCAGGAGGAGGGAGCAAATGACATCGAGGGGCTGATTGTTACACAGAGTTTGTGGTGGAGTATCCCCATGTAGATGTGTGTATATGTGTGTGTGTGTGGGGTGTGTGTGTGTGTGTGTGGGTGGGGGTGTGGGGGTGTGTGTGTAGGTGTGTGGGGGTGTGTGTGTATATGGGTGTGTGTGTGTGTGTGTGTGTGGTTAGCTGAAAGAGAGACACAGTATATATGTATATTAGCAACACCAGAAACACCACTAAGCCATACAATGAATGAACAGGGAAAAATGGCATGTTATAACACAAAGAACCACAGGGGGCGCTCTAACACAATAAGATAACGTCTACGTAAACCTTAAGGGTTCGTATAAATGTAATAACAAACAAATGGACAAAACTGTACAAAATGAGTAAATGCTCTATTTACAGGCAGATGCAGTGAAGAACATGAGCTACTGGAATGGGACGGCCCATGGATGGAGACACCTGAGGAGTTGTTATGTAGTAATTGTACATGGAGCACATCGCATGATAGAAATACACATTCGTAACATAAACTGACTAAATACAGCATTCATAACCAATTACAAACAATACTTAGATCACATGAACGCAGGACTCACACACACAAGACTGGGGAGGATGACCTGTGAACATGAGGCTCCTCTCCTAACACTGTAATACAGTACAATGAATTCACGGGCCACGGCCTTTTTAGAACTACAATATTAACAGGTGCATCATGGGTAATGCAGTCCAGTGGACTTTTAACAGTAAGACTCCAACTACTGACATGGACAAGACAAAAGAACTGTCAAAATGCACAAGACGGTCAATCTCCCTCAGACTGGGGCTCCATGTGAGATCTGACCTCGTGGGGTCAATGATCCTAAGAAAGGAGAAGAATCAACCCAGAACTACACGGGAGGAGCTGGTCAATGAAAAGAGCTGGGACCACCGTTTCCACGGTTACTGTTAGTAATACACTAAGACGTCATGGTTTAAAATCATGACACAGAAGGTTCCCCTGATTAAACCAGCACATGTCCAGGCCCGTCTGTTTGACCAATGACCATTTGGATGATCCAGAGGATCATGGGAGAAAGTCATATGGTCAGATGAGACCAAAATAGAACTATTTGGTTTTAATTCCATTCGCCGTGTTTGGAGGAAGAAGAATGATGAGAACCATCCAAAGAACACCCCTACTGTGAAGCATGGGGGTGGAAACATCATGCTTTGGGGTGTTTTTCTGCACATGGGACAGGACGACTGCACTGTATAAGGAGAGGAGGACCAGGGCCATGTATTGTGAGATTTTGGGGAACAACCTCCTTCCCTCAGAGCATTGAAGATGAGTCGTGGCTGAGTCTTCAACATGACAATGACCTGAAGCACAGCCAGGACAACCAAGGAGTGGCTCTGTAAGAAGAATATCAAGGTTCTGGAGTGGCCCAGTCAGTCTCCAGACCTGAACACAATAGAAAATCTTTGGAGGGAGCTCAAACTCTGTGTTTCTCAGCGACAGCCCAGAAACCTGACTGATCTAGAGAAGATCTGTGGAGGAGTGGGCCAGAATCCTGCAGTGTGAGCAAACTGGAGAAAAACTACAGGAAACGATTGACCTGTGTGCAAACAAAGGCTATGAACCAAATATTAACATTGATTTTCTCAGATAATACTCAAATACTTATTTGCAGAAGTAACATACAAATAAATTATTTAAAAATCATACAATGTGTCTGAGAGTTGTAATGTATAATATTTTTTCCTTTAATAAAGTACAAATTACAAAAAAAAAAAAAAAAATAATAATAATAATCATACAATGTGATTTCTAGATGTTTTTTTAGATCATGTCTCTCACAGGGACATGGACCTAAGAGGAACATTTCAGACCCTCCATGATTTATAATCACAGGGTGTTCAAATACTTATTTGCCTCACTGTATTTGGAACTGCATAAAAAACAAAAACATGATATTTAATGTTCAAACTGATAAACTTTATTGTTTTTATGTAAATAAAGCTGCACAGGGGCATGTTTACCACGGCGTTACATCACCTTAACTTTTAACAATAATCAATAAGTGTTTAGAGCTGAGGACTCTGACTGTTGAGGCTTTGCAGGAGGAATCCTCTCTCATTCTTGATGAACGTCTGGGGTCTCTGTGTCGTATTCTGTGTTTCATAATGAGCCTTTTCAGTGGGACAGACAGGACAGTCCAGAACTGCACCTGTTACTACGAAGACACACTGAGGTAACACACCCCAGACCATGACCACGCCCCCAGACCATGACCACGCCCCCAGACCATGACCACACCCCCAGACCATGAACACACCCCAGACCATGACCACACCCCCAGACCATGACCACGCCCCCAGACCATGAACATGACCACGCCCCCAGACCATGACCACGCCCCCAGACCATGACCACACCCCCAGACCATGACCACACCCCAGACCATGACCACACCCCCAGACCATGACCACACCCCAGACCATGACCACACCCCCAGACCATGAACATGACCACGCCCCCAGACCATGACCACACCCCCAGACCATGACCACGCCCCCAGACCATGACCACACCCCCAGACCATGACCACACCCCAGACCATGACCACACCCCAGACCATGACCACACCCCAGACCATGACCACACCCCCAGACCATGACCACACCCCCAGACCATGACCACGCCCCCAGACCATGACCACACCCCCAGACCATGACCACACCCCAGACCATGACCACACCCCCAGACCATGAACATGACCACGCCCCCAGACCATGAACACACCCCCAGACCATGACCACGCCCCCAGACCATGACCACACCCCCAGACCATGACCACACCCCCAGACCATGACCACACCCCCAGACCATGACCACACCCCCAGACCATGACCACACCCTAGACCATGAACACGCCCCCAGACCATGAACATGACCACGCCCCCAGACCATGACCACGCCACCAGACCATGACCACACCCCCAGACCATGACCACGCCCCCAGACCATGACCACACCCCAGACCATGACCACGCCCCCAGACCATGACCACACCCCCAGACCATGACCACACCCCAGACCATGACCACGCCCCCAGACCATGACCACGCCCCCAGACCATGACCACACCCCCAGACCATGACCACACCCCCAGACCATGACCACACCCCCAGACCATGACCACACCCCAGACCATGACCACACCCCCAGACCATGACCACACCCCCAGACCATGACCACGCCCCCAGACCATCAGAGGCTTTTGAACTTTGAGAACAGTCCTGATGGTCCTTTTCTCTCGGTCCAGTTTGAACTTGCTCTTGGAGATGTACATATGAACAGTGTTTTCCTGGAGTGTCCTGAGTCCATGTGGTAATGTCCTTTACACATTCATGTTTTTAATACAGTACCACCTGAGGGGTCGAAGGTCACGGGCATTCAGTGTTGGTTTTGGGCCTTGTTGTTTACGATTTCTCCAGATTCTCTGAATCTTTTGATGATATTATGGACGTAGATGATGAAATCTCTAAATTCCTTGCAGTTCTACAGTGAAACGTTCTCAGACTGTTGGACTATTTGCTCACACAGTTGTTCACAAAGTGGACATCACATTAAAAATGAGTGAATATTTGCATTAAACAATAAAGTTTATCAGTTTGAACATTAAATATCATGTCTTTGTAGTTTATTCAGTTCATTAAAGGTTGAAAATGATTTGAAAATCATTGTATTTGTATTTTTTTTAAGATGATATAAACAAACTTTATTTATTGAGTCTGTCACTTCATCACATGCTTGAATTTCAGATGATGTCACATATTTAATCTTAGATGAACAGCTCAGGGAGAAGTACCAACATTACTACAACTATAACTACAATTACTACTACTACTACTACTACTGCTGCTGCTACTACTACTACTGCTGCTACTACTACTACTGCTGCTACTACTACTACTGCTGCTACTACTACTACTACTACTGCTGCTACTACTACTACTACTACTACTACTACTGCTGCTACTACTACTACTACTACTACTACTACTACTACTACTACTACTACTACTGCTGCTACTACTACTACTACTACTGCTACTACTACCACCTCGACTGTTCTGCCTGAGACAAGTCGAACCTGTTTGTTCTGAATTTTTTGTGTCAGGAGGAGCTTTTCTTATCAGTCACAGAGTTTACTGGAAATCATCCGACTCAAACTGGAACTGAGGCAGGACAGTGACAGTTTATTTTTATATTCTCTATTTTTAAAGTTTAAATAATAATACATTTTATTTATAGGGCGCCTTTCTGGGCACTCAAGGTCAACTTACATACAATATAATATACACATACAATATATACAAATACAGACAGTTAAAATCAACATTTAAGAACATACAGTTAAAAACATTCAGATAAAAACATTGAAAAGGACAGAGCAGGTGTGGATTATAAAGAACATGTCAGTCTGAACACGTGGAGTTTGAGTTTGGATTTGAAGTGTGAGAGTGTGTCAGTGTTGAGGAGGTCAGGGGGGAGGTCAGGGGGGAGGTCAGGGGGGAGAGAGTTCCAGAGCTGGGGAGCAGAGCGGCTGAAGGCCCTGCTCCCCACGGTGACGAGCCGGGCTGAGGGAACAGAGAGATGGAGAGAGGAAGAGGAGCAGAGAGAGCGAGCAGGTGTGGCAATATGGAGGAGGTCTGAGAGGTGTGGAGGTGCAAGGTTATGGAGGAGGTCTGAGAGGTTTGGAGGTGCGAGATTATGGAGGAGGTCTGAGAGGTGTGGAGGTGCGAGATTATGGAGGAGGTCTGAATGTGTGGAGCAGGATTTTATATTGTTTAAATGTATCTGTGCAGGTATTTGGTTTGTTTTGTTTGTATGAAGTTTGATATTCACAGAGGAGGAGGAGGAAGACGAGGAGGAGGAGGAAGAGGAGGAAGGGCTAAGTGTGAGCTCCTCCCAGTCAAGAGGAGATAAAACTGCAGATGCTCAGACACAGACACACTGTCCTCTGCTTCTGCCGTGAGTAAAACCCACTGTCCTCTGCTCCTCTGTCTGTCCTACACCTGTCTGTCACCTGTCTGTCTGTCTGTCACCTGTCTGTCATCTGTCGCCTCACTCAAGGCCAAATAGTCCTGCACCTGTCTGTCACATGTTTTTCACCTGTCTGTCACCTATTCTGCACCTGTTTGTGTGGATTCTTTGTTTTCTCGCACTGTGGTTGTTTCAGATGGTCTGTGTGAGCAGTGTGTGGGCGTGTCTCTGTGCAGTGGGCGTGTCCCTATGCAGTGGGCGTGTCTCTGTGCAGTGGGCGTGTCTCTGTGCAGTGGGCGTGTCTCTGTGCAGTGGGCGTGTCTCTGTGCAGTGGGCGTGTCTCTGCGGTGGGCGTGTCTTTGTGCGGTGGCCGTGTCTTTGTACGGTGGGCGTGTCTTTGTGCGGTGGGCGTGTCTCTGTGCAGTGGACATGTCTTTGTGCGGTGGGCGTGTCTTTGTATGGTAGGCGTGTCTTTGTGCGGTGGGCGTGTCCCTGTGCAGTGGGTGTGGAAGAGGAGGTGGAGGGAAAGAAGAGGGGGGGGGAGGATAAGGGGGAGAGGAGGAGAGAGGATGTTGTGCCTGGTGTTTTCACTCTCATAAAATATAAAATGGAGAACATGCATCAAAAAGCCCGGGACTGAGCCAATGACTTGTTGAAGGAGACAGTTTCATGAAGAAAAAATAAACGAGTGAAGTGTGTGTGTGTGTTTCATTGGGTCAGAGCTGTGATGTTCTTCAGTTGGTTGATGGTTGATGTTCTTCAGGTGGTTGATGTTCTTCAGGTGGTTGATGTTCTTCAGGTGGTTGATGTTCTTCAGGTGGTTGATGGTTGATGTTCTTCAGGTGGTTGATGTTCTTCAGGTGGTTGATGTTCTTCAGGTGGTTGATGTTCTTCAGGTGGTTGATGTTCTTCAGGTGGTTGATGGTTGATGTTCTTCAGGTGGTTGATGTTCTTCAGGAGGTTGATGTTCTTCAGGTGGTTGATGTTCTTCAGGTGGTTGATGTTTTTCAGGTGCTTGATGTTCTTCAGGTGGCTGACGGTGTGATCCTGATGTTTTTCAGATGGAGTGTGTGAGAGGTGAGACGTTGGAGATGCCGGCTCTGGGCCGTCCCTTTAAACTGGGCATGTTGTACGACGCCAGAGCAGACAAACTGGTGCCAGGTCAGTCACTCGTCGGCCTACATCTTTATTTAAATATATATACTGTTTGTCAGGGGGTTGCTTGTTATTAATGTTCATATCTTGATTTACAGACACAATAGTGAAATAAAAGCTGTGTCCACTGATATATACAGTCTGAGGTTTTATCTAAATGAGGCTTCCTCTGTGTTTCAGGCATGACGCTGTGGGACCATGAGAAGCTGCAGCAGGACATGACAGAGACGCTGAAGCCCAACAGTGAGTTTGAGATGTTGGCGTCAGACTCCATTTCAGATAAGTCCAATTCTCTGGGTGTGGACGCCTCACTCAAGGCCAGTTTCTTTAGTGGCCTCATCACGGTCGATGGCTCTGCTAAATACCTGAAGGACACAAAGACTTCCAAACAGCAGGCCAGAGTCACTCTGCAGTACAAAACCACCACATGCTTCAGAGCGCTGACCATGAACCAGCTCGGAGGAGGAAACATCATGCACCCAGACGTGTTTGAGAAAGGGCTGGCCACACACGTTGTCACTGCCATTCTGTACGGCGCTCAGGCCTTCTTTGTGTTCGACCGAGAGGTGTCTGACTCTGAGAACCTCCAAGACGTTCAGGGAAACCTCCAGGTGATCATTAAGAAGATCCCCTGCATCTCCATTGAGGGGGAAGGAGCTCTGAAGATGGAGGACAAGGACAAAGAAAAGGTCCAGAAATTTTCCTGCAAATTCCACGGAGACTTCAGCCTGAGTCAGAACCCGGTCACGTTTGAAGACGCCATGAAGGTTTACCAGGATCTGCCCAAACTGCTTGGCCCAAACGGAGAGAAGGCTGTGCCGGTGAAAGTGTGGCTACTGCCCCTCACCTCGCTGGACTCTGCAGCAGCTCGCCTGGTGCGGCAGGTCAGTGTGGGGTTGGTGTTTGAGGTGGAGAGGACTCTGGAGCACTTAGAGGACTTGGACATGAGGTGTCGAGATGTTTTGAACAGCACAGAGTTAAAGCAGTTTCCTCAGATAGTCACGAAGATCAGAACCTTCATGGGCTTGTGCTCCGAGTTTAAGCTGGGACTGCAGGGCGTCCTGGCTCAGAAGCTGCCGTCGATCCGCGGAGGAGGAGAGGAGGAGGCGGAGCTCGCCGAGATACTCAGGAAAAGAGCTGCATCTCCGTTCAGTCACGACTGTCTGAACCAGTGGGTGAGGTGCAAAGTCAAAGAGGCCAAACTCATCAAAACCTTCTGTCACCTGATGAAGAACACAGAGGTCCTCTCCTCTCAGGATGACCTGGACGACAGGTCCAGTAATGTGAAGAACACTGTGTGCTTCGTCTTCACCTCCCTGGAGACTGAGGAGCCCTATCTCTCTGCCTTAAGTCAGTACTTAAAGGGCTCAGAACAGCTCAGCCCTCGGCCCAAAGACCTGGAGATGGAGCAGTGGTACAGCGACAAAGACGTCCGAGAGGCCGTGAGGACCAAGGCCAAGCTCTTTGGAGATTTTGCTGAGGCCAACAGTGACAACCAGGATGTTAAGTTTCTGGCAGTGGCTTTTAAGGATGAGAACTATAAAGGTTCAACCATCTACCTTTACGAAGAAGGATTTGAAGTCAGTGATAACTTTGAGCCCCCTTCGAAGCCTGAGAACATCAGTGTGGATGATGTAACCCACAACAGTTTGACTCTGCACTTCAGCGCCCCCACATGGGGGGCAGAGACGGTGACGGGCTACAGGCTGGAGTACAGCGATGGAGGAGAGTGGCAGCTGTCTGAGGCTCAGACGGGGTTAGTCAAAGTGAGCGCCCTGAGCGCAGACACAGAGTACAGTTTCAGACTGAGAGCCGTCACTGCAGTGGGTCTGGGACCGGCCGCAGAACTCAAGTCCATAAAAACGGCCCCCAAACGCCTCACGGAGGAGCTGAAGAAAACCTGTGAAGTCTTAGAAACCAAAGGATCTCTGCAGATACTGAAGCTTCCACTGACCAGAGATAGTATAGAAATCCCAGGCTGCCAGCAGTTCATCTACGGCATCGACTTCCCCGGGAAGAGTAACTGCACCATAATGCTGATGGGCGCCACGGGAGCGGGCAAGTCCACCCTCATCAACGGTATGATCAACTACATCCTGGGCGTGCAGTGGACTGACCCCTACAGGTTCAAGCTGGTAGTGGAGGAGGAGAAGTCACAGGCTCAGAGTCAGACATCGGAGGTGACGGTTTATAAAATCAACTTTGACCACGGCTTCATGATCGACTATTCTCTGACCATCATCGACACGCCGGGTTTTGGAAACACTCGAGGCATCAAGCGAGACCAACAGATCACAGAGCAGATCCGAAAACTCTTCTCCAACAACTTTGGGGTGAATGACATTCACGCCATGTGCTTCGTAGCTCAATCTGCTCTTCCTCGCCTCAGCGCCACTCAGCGCTACGTGTTCGACTCCGTCCTCTCCATCTTTGGGAATGACGTGGCAAAGAACATCCGGGTTCTGGTGACTTTCGCAGACGGACAGCTGCCTCCGGTTCTAGAGGCCATCACAGTGGCAGGAGTCCCGTGCCCCAAAGCCGATGACGGAAAACCCGCGCACTACAAGTTTAACAACTCGGCGCTGTTCGCAGAGAACCAGAGTTCTGTGGTGGGGTTCGATGAGATGTTCTGGAACATGGGGAAAGCCAGCATGAGGAGCTTTTTTGATGCCCTGCACAAGACTGAGCCCAAGAGTCTGACTCGGATCAAAGAGGTGCTGAGAGAGAGAAAGCAGCTAGAGGAAACTGTGGAAGATCTACAGAGGAAAATCAAAGTGGCGTTAGCCAAACAGGACGAGATCAAACAGACTGAGGAACAGATGAAGACCGCAGAGGAGATCAAGAAGAAGTACGTGATCTCAAAACTGAAAGAGGATTATCATCAGTTCAAGGACAACGTTACTGACATGGTCCAGGAAGCCACTAAGGCCCTAAACTGTCTGAGTCAGATTGCGCTGAAGCCCAACCCCCTGTCCACTCCAGACTACATCCACCTGCTCATCGAATCTGAGAAGAAGCAGCGAGAGCTGGGCTGGAAGCAGAGGGTGGAGGCCCTGGAGGAGGAGAAGAAGAAGGCCGAACTGCTCACACAAGTCGGCACCGGGCAGGAGATTCTGGCCCCTCATTGAGGTCAGTCTGAACAAAGTCTATTTAAAACCGTTAGCTTCTTATTTTCTTTAAATCAAATGTAAGACGTGTTTAGTGTGACATGTTTAGGTGCTAACAGTGAGCTGTGCTCAGGACTGTCCCTGGTGGTGACGTGTTGTACTGCAGAGGTTGTTACTGTAAATCCAGTTCTATAGGAGCAGACGCTCAGCAACGCTGTCAATCAAACCTGTTGCTAACGCTAGCAGGAGTCACCTCAGGGAAAGAAGGCGCCTCATTGGTTTATCTCGATTTACAGACAAAATAGTGAAATAAAAATATTTGAAGTCCAAAATGACGAGTCTGAAGCAGCAGAGACAGAGAGAGACACAGTTTATACACAGAGAGTGAACTGGAGCCAGAGTCGAGCAGGAAGTGCCCCATGATCACTTCCTGTTTGGTGCACGTGGCTAACAGGTTAGCTCTGTCCAGAGACACGTACAGTCTGTGGTCACCAGCCGACAGGTCAAGAAAAAACATTTCACTTATAACAGATTTAAAGAAAATAAAACACGAATGAACAAATGTGAAGAACAGAACAAAAGTCAGATACACACAAACACAAACAAACACACACCAATACACACACACAGACACACACACTCTTTGTGTTGTATTTGATCAAACTGTTTTTGTCTCTTTCAGTTCTCGTCTCGTCCTCGTCTCGTCCTCGTCTCGTCCTCGTCTCGTCCTCGTCTCGTCCTCGTCTCGTCCTCGTCCTCGTCTCGTCTTCGTCTCGTCCTCGTCTCGTCCTCGTCCTCGTCTCGTCCTCGTCTCGTCCTCGTCTCGTCCTCGTCTCGTCCTCGTCTCGTCCTCGTCGCTCGGACTTTGAAGACTTTGATTTTAAGTTTTATTTTGGATCAGGATGTTTCGTGTTGTTGCTTTATTGTCTGTAAAACCTTCAAATGAAGAATATTAATCTAGAGGTGATCATTTTGTGTCCAGGAGACGACTGATCATTTGTTTTGATTTGTTGTTTTGTGATTTTTCGTTCTTATTCTGTAAACTCTTTGAATCACTGTGTTGAATTGTGCTGGACAAACTCGTGGTGAGAAAGTGGATTTAAAGAGCCACATGACTCGATTCTCTCACCTGATGTTTCCTCGTCACGTCTCAGATGTTAAATGTGTTTTTACTGTTTTACTGTTAAGAGCCACAGACACAGGAGTCGAGGCTCATGGTGAATCAAACGTTCACTTTTGTTCAGAATCATTAAACAGATGGAAGTGATTTGTGTTTTACACGTTTTTAGAATTGGATAAAATAAATGTTGATATAAACATGATACAGCGAGTTTTTAATTTAATCTCACATCAAACTCAATCTCACATCCGCCCTGTTCACTCACGGTGACGTTCATGCTGGGGGAGCTCTACATGCATGTCTATGACAAAATGTTCAGCAGTTGCCATAGTGACACAACGCACACATTAGTGAACACAGACAAAATATTTTTTGAAGATGTATTTCAAGATTTGGTCCTGTTTAGGAGTTTGATTTTACACAAAGAGGTGAATGTGACTCACTGAAAAACTGTTGGCTAATGCTAATGCTAATGCTAATGCTAATACACATTTTTGATAAAAACTCAACTTGTCGTGTTTGGAGGAGAAAGAATGCAGAGTTACATCCAAAGAACAACAGATCTACTGTGAATCATGGGGGTGGAAACATCATGATTTGGGGCTGTTTTTCTTTAAAGGGACCAGGACGACTGATCTGTGTAAAGGAAAGAATGAACGGGGCCAAGTATCGTGAGATTTTGAGTGAAAACCTCCTTCCATCAGTGAGGACATTGAAGATGAAACGTGTCTGGGTCTTTCAGCGCGACAATGATCCAAACACATCGCCCGGGCAACGGAGGAGTGGAGTAAGAAACATTTCAAGGTCCTGGAGTGGCCCAGTCTCCAGATCTCAACCCCATAGAAAATCTTTCCCAAAACATCACTGCTCTAGAGGAGATCTGCAGGAGGAACGGACCAAACTACAGCAACAGAGAAAACCTCTGGAGACAGAAAACGACCTGTCACTGCAACAAAGAGAATGTAACAAAGTATGAGACGAACTTCTGTTATTGACCAAATACTTATTTTACAACATCATTTTCAAATAAATTTAAAAAAATCCTCCAGTGTGATTTCCTGGATTCATTCTGTCTCATAGTTGAAGTGAAACTATGATGAAAATTACAGGCGTCTCATCTTTCAATTTATGGCTGAATAAATACTTTTTTCCCCACCGTATTACTTTAATTATATGTATGACTTTAATTATGTGTCAGAAATAAAGAATCAACAACCACGCCAATACCATCACTGCAATATACTCCAAAAATACACACATCTAAACTCTGATAATATACAGAAATACACATCTATTCAAATGGCTCATCGTACATAACACTGCACCTCTGAAACAATTCATCCACATCAGCAACAACCTCCAGAATCACACGGGCCTCCACCAGGGGGCAGTGTGCCATCCCACAAAGAAAAACTGCTTCTGCACAGTCAGCCTTTTCCTACAATTCAATAAAAGAATGAAACCAACTCCCAGACCACATCAAAAATCAACACAACTATGACTCCTTTTCAAAAGAACTAAAAAAATGTCTATGGACTGGTCAGACCTGTCAGAACTGAAGCACACACTTTATGTTCCCGGTGTGCTGTGTTTTTAAAATATGTCATATGTTTTAACTTTTGTAATGTGAATGTTGAGTGTGAGCTGATGAATATGTGCTACTGTGTGTTTTATTCTGTTGAATGTGTGAATTGCATCGTATAATTTATCTTTGTTCCTCAGGGTCTGGTGCAGCACATCTGTTTAATGAGCAGAATGTCTCTGTACACTGTCCCTTCAAATAAAGACTAAAAACAAACACACACACCCCGAGACACACACACACACACACACACACACTCTGCTCACTGGCCTCTCCAAACGAGCCTTAAGACAGAACATCCAGAACATCCAGAACATCAAGAACATCCAGAACACTGCTGCTCGGGTCAGGACTAGAACCAGGAAGTACTTCACACATGTGTCCTGTGGCTCCTGTGGCTCCTGTGGCTCCTGTGGCTCCTGTGGCTCCTGTGGCTCCTGTGGCTCCTGTGGCTCCTGTGGCTCAGAGACTTTAAAGCAGCTCAGTGTGAACAAGTCTCTCCATGGACCAGCACCAAAGAACATCTCCCACATGAGCCACATGAACCATCTCACACTCTGAGGACTTCAGGGACCGGCCTCCTGCTGGTCCAGAGTCAGGACTAAACCTGGAGAATCAGTGTTTCAGTTTTGTGCAGCTAAAACCTGGAACATTCTCCCTGAAGATGAGACAAACCTCGACTGTGACAAAGTTTAAATCCAGACTCAGTTCTGTTCATCTGCTGTGACTCAAAGGGTTTTATTCTGCACTTTTCTCCTTTAATGTTAATTTATGATGATTATTTGTGATTATTTATGTTTTGATTTGTGTGATTTTAATGTCCTTCTTATTCTGTAAAACACTTTGAATTACTTTAAGTACGAATTGTGCTGCACAAATAAAGTTGCCTTGTCCAGTGTATATAGACTGTATATAGTACAGTATTTATATTACAGTGTATAAAAAAACAGAATACAATGATTTTCAAATCCTTTTCAACCTACAGGGACACAAATAAGTATTTGACCCTGTGATTTTGAAAGTTCTCCCACTTATAAATCATGGAGGGGTCTTTTTGTGTCAGGTCCATGTCCCTGTGAGAGACATAATCTAAAAAAACATCTGGAAATCACATGTCGTGGCAATAAGACTCATTTTGCAGCTCTGATGAACATGAAGCAAAGACGAGAGTTTATTTCTTGCAAGAAATATGTCCGACAGCATCTCCCCTTATGTCAGACCCTGAATGATGGAAAACACCAGGTTTATATAGTTTGAGATGAACCAGAGAACATACATTTCAAAGTCCGGATGTGACACTCCTCCTGAGGTGTGTCCAGACGAGCTCCTGGAGGCTTTGATTTTCCTAAAGTTAAAGGTTTTCTAACACTGTCTTGACGACCAAACCAAATGAGTTTTAGTTACAAGACCACATGATTTCTCAAAGGTAAACTAATCACACAATATTTTAATTTCCATTATACACATTGTATGATTTTTAAAATAATTTATTTGTATGTTACTGCTGCAAATAAGTATTTGAACACCTGTCTATCAGCTAGAACTCTGCCCCTCCTGTTACTCCACCTTTAAAAAGTCCACCTCCACTCCACTTATTCTCCTAAATTAGAAGCTCCTGTTTGAGGTCATTCGCTGCATAAAGACACATGTCCACCTAAGACAATCAGTAAGTGTAAGGTACTGTGTGTGTCTGGCATGCACTGATTACTGATCCGTCTTCAACTGAGTTGTCCTCGGTCAGAAGGAACAGGCAAACTTCACTTGTATGGTTCAGGGATGTTTATTTCAGGAGGAGGGAGCAAATGACATCGAGGGGCTGATTGTTACACAGAGTTTGCGGTGGAGTATCCCCATGTAGATGTGTGTATGTGTGTGTGTGTGGGAGTGTGTGTGTGTGTGTGGGTGGGGGTGTGGGGGTGTGTGTGTAGGTGTGTGGGGGTGTGTGTGTATATGGGTGTGTGTGTGTGTGTGTGTGTGTGGTTAGCTGAAAGAGAGACACAGTATATATGTATATTAGCAACACCAGAAACACCACTAAGCCATACAATGAATGAACAGGGAAAAATGGCATGTTATAACACAAAGAACCACAGGGGGCGCTCTAACACAATAAGATAACGTCTACGTAAACCTTAAGGGTTCGTATAAATGTAATAACAAACAAATGGACAAAACTGTACAAAATGAGTAAATGCTCTATTTACAGGCAGATGCAGTGAAGAACATGAGCTACTGGAATGGGACGGCCCATGGATGGAGACACCTGAGGAGTTGTTATGTAGTAATTGTACATGGAGCACATCGCATGATAGAAATACACATTCGTAACATAAACTGACTAAATACAGCATTCATAACCAATTACAAACAATACTTAGATCACATGAACGCAGGACTCACACACACAAGACTGGGGAGGATGACCTGTGAACATGAGGCTCCTCTCCTAACACTGTAATACAGTACAATGAATTCACGGGCCACGGCCTTTCTAGAACTACAATATTAACAGGTGCATCATGGGTAATGCAGTCCAGTGGACTTTTAACAGTAAGACTCCAACTACTGACATGGACAAGACAAAAGAACTGTCAAAATGCACAAGACGGTCAATCTCCCTCAGACTGGGGCTCCATGTGAGATCTGACCTCGTGGGGTCAATGATCCTAAGAAAGGAGAAGAATCAACCCAGAACTACACGGGAGGAGCTGGTCAATGAAAAGAGCTGGGACCGTTTCCACGGTTACTGTTAGTAATACACTAAGACGTCATGATTTAAAATCATGACACAGAAGGTTCCCCTGATTAAACCAGCACATGTCCAGGCCCGTCTGTTTGACCAATGACCATTTGGATGATCCAGAGGATCATGGGAGAAAGTCATATGGTCAGATGAGACCAAAATAGAACTATTTGGTCTTAATTCCATTCGCCGTGTTTGGAGGAAGAAGAATGATGAGAACCATCCAAAGAACACCCCTACTGTGAAGCATGGGGGTGGAAACATCATGCTTTGGGGTGTTTTTCTGCACATGGGACAGGACGACTGCACTGTATAAGGAGAGGAGGACCAGGGCCATGTATTGTGAGATTTTGGGGAACAACCTCCTTCCCTCAGAGCATTGAAGATGAGTCGTGGCTGAGTCTTCAACATGACAATGACCTGAAGCACAGCCAGGACAACCAAGGAGTGGCTCTGTAAGAAGAATATCAAGGTTCTGGAGTGGCCCAGTCAGTCTCCAGACCTGAACACAATAGAAAATCTTTGGAGGGAGCTCAAACTCTGTGTTTCTCAGCGACAGCCCAGAAATCTGACTGATCTAGAGAAGATCTGTGGAGGAGTGGGCCAGAATCCTGCAGTGTGAGCAAACTGGAGAAAAACTACAGGAAACGATTGACCTGTGTGCAAACAAAGGCTATGAACCAAATATTAACATTGATTTTCTCAGATAATACTCAAATACTTATTTGCAGAAGTAACATACAAATAAATTATTTAAAAATCATACAATGTGTCTGAGAGTTGTAATGTATAATATTTTTTCCTTTAATAAAGTACAAATTACAAAAAAATAAATAATAATAATAATAATCATACAATGTGATTTCTAGATGTTTTTTTAGATCATGTCTCTCACAGGGACATGGACCTGAGAGGAACATTTCAGACCCTCCATGATTTATAATCACAGGGTGTTCAAATACTTATTTGCCTCACTGTATTTGGAACTGCATAAAAAACAAAAACATGATATTTAATGTTCAAACTGATAAACTTTATTGTTTTTATGTAAATAAAGCTGCACAGGGGCATGTTTACCACGGCGTTACATCACCTTAACTTTTAACAATAATCAATAAGTGTTTAGAGCTGAGGACTCTGACTGTTGAGGCTTTGCAGGAGGAATCCTCTCTTCTCTTGATGAACGTCTGGGGTCTCTGTGTCGTATTCTGTGTTTCATAATGAGCCTTTTCAGTGGGACAGACAGGACAGTCCAGAACTGCACCTGTTACTACGAAGACACACTGAGGTAACACACCCCAGACCATGACCACGCCCCCAGACCATGACCACGCCCCCAGACCATGACCACGCCCCCAGACCATGACCACACCCCCAGACCATGACCACGCCCCCAGACCATGACCACACCCCCAGACCATGACCACACCCCCAGACCATGAACATGACCACGCCCCCAGACCATGACCACACCCCCAGACCATGACCACACCCCCAGACCATGAACATGACCACGCCCCCAGACCATGACCACACCCCCAGACCATGACCACGCCCCCAGACCATGACCACGCCCCCAGACCATGACCACACCCCCAGACCATGAACATGACCACGCCCCCAGACCATGACCACACCCCCAGACCATGACCACGCCCCCAGACCATGACCACACCCCCAGACCATGACCACGCCCCCAGACCATGACCACACCCCCAGACCATGACCACACCCCAGACCATCAGAGGCTTTTGAACTTTGAGAACAGTCCTGATGGTCCTTTTCTCTCGGTCCAGTTTGAACTTGCTCTTGGAGATGTACATATGAACAGTGTTTTCCTGGAGTGTCCTGAGTCCATGTGGTAATGTCCTTTACACATTCATGTTTTTAATACAGTACCACCTGAGGGGTCGAAGGTCACGGGCATTCAGTGTTGGTTTTGGGCCTTGTTGTTTACGATTTCTCCAGATTCTCTGAATCTTTTGATGATATTATGGACGTAGATGATGAAATCTCTAAATTCCTTGCAGTTCTACAGTGAAACGTTCTCAGACTGTTGGACTATTTGCTCACACAGTTGTTCACAAAGTGGACATCACATTGAAAATGAGTGAATATTTGCATTAAACAATAAAGTTTATCAGTTTGAACATTAAATATCATGTCTTTGTAGTTTATTCAGTTCATTAAAGGTTGAAAATGATTTGAAAATCATTGTATTTGTATTTTTTTAAGATGATATAAACAAACTTTATTTATTGAGTCTGTCACTTCATCACATGCTTGAATTTCAGATGATGTCACATATTTAATCTTAGATGAACAGCTCAGGGAGAAGTACCAACATTACTACAACTATAACTACAATTACTACTACTACTACTACTACTGCTGCTACTACTACTACTGCTGCTACTACTACTACTGCTGCTACTACTACTACTACTACTACTGCTACTACTACCACCTCGACTGTTCTGCCTGAGACAAGTCGAACCTGTTTCTTCTGAATTTTTTGTGTCAGGAGGAGCTTTTCTTATCAGTCACAGAGTTTACTGGAAATCATCCGACTCAAACTGGAACTGAGGCAGGACAGTGACAGTTTATTTTTATATTCTCTATTTTTAAAGTTTAAATAATAATACATTTTATTTATAGGGCGCCTTTCTGGGCACTCAAGGTCAACTTACATACAATATAATATACACATACAATATATACAAATACAGACAGTTAAAATCAACATTTAAGAACATACAGTTAAAAACATTCAGATAAAAACATTGAAAAGGACAGAGCAGGTGTGGATTATAAAGAACATGTCAGTCTGAACACGTGGAGTTTGAGTTTGGATTTGAAGTGTGAGAGTGTGTCAGTGTTGAGGAGGTCAGGGGGGAGGTCAGGGGGGAGGTCAGGGGGGAGAGAGTTCCAGAGCTGGGGAGCAGAGCGGCTGAAGGCCCCGCTCCCCACGGTGACGAGCCGGGCTGAGGGAACAGAGAGATGGAGAGAGGAAGAGGAGCAGAGAGAGCGAGCGGGTGTGGCAATATGGAGGAGGTCTGAGAGGTGTGGAGGTGCAAGGTTATGGAGGAGGTCTGAGAGGTGTGGAGGTGCAAGGTTATGGAGGAGGTCTGAATGTGTGGAGCAGGATTTTATATTGTTTAAATGTATCTGTGCAGGTATTTGGTTTGTTTTGTTTGTATGAAGTTTGATATTCACAGAGGAGGAGGAGGAAGACGAGGAGGAGGAGGAAGAGGAGGAAGGGCTAAGTGTGAGCTCCTCCCAGTCAAGAGGAGATAAAACTGCAGATGCTCAGACACAGACACACTGTCCTCTGCTTCTGCCGTGAGTAAAACCCACTGTCCTCTGCTCCTCTGTCTGTCGTTTGTCTCTGTGGATTCTTTGTTTTCTCACACTGGTTCCTCCTCTGCCCCCCTCCCTCCTCCTCGCCTGGCTGATTTTTCTTGTTTTGTCTGATTTTTCCTGTTGTTTTGTTTTGTGTGTTGTTTTGTTTTTTGTGTTGTTTTGTTTTTGTGTGTTGTTTAGTTTTGTGTGTTGTTTTGTTGTTGTGTGTTGTTTGTTTTTGTGTGTTGTTGTGTAAAATGAATTGAATTGGTTGTTTCAGATGGTCTGTGTGAGCAGTGGGCGTGTCTCTGTGCAGTGGGTGTGTGTGTGATGTTCTTCAGGTGGTTGATGTTCTTCAGGTGGTTGATGTTCTTCAGGTGGTTGATGTTCTTCAGGTGGTTGATATTCTTCAGGTGGTTGATGTTCTTCATGTGGCTGATGTTCTTCAGGTGGTTGATGTTCTTCATGTGGCTGATGTTCTTCAGGTGGTTGATGTTCTTCAGGTGGCTGATGGTGTGATCCTGATGTTTTTCAGATGGAGTGTGTGAGAGGTGAGACGTTGGAGATGCCGGCTCTGGGCCGTCCCTTTAAACTGGGCATGTTGTACGACGCCAGAGCAGACAAACTGGTGCCAGGTCAGTCACTCGTCGGCCTACATCTTTATTTAAATATATATACTGTTTGTCAGGGGGTTGCTTGTTATTAATGTTCATATCTTGATTTACAGACACAATAGTGAAATAAAAGCTGTGTCCACTGATATATACAGTCTGAGGTTTTATCTAAATGAGGCTTCCTCTGTGTTTCAGGCATGACGCTGTGGGACCATGAGAAGCTGCAGCAGGACATGACAGAGACGCTGAAGCCCAACAGTGAGTTTGAGATGTTGGCGTCAGACTCCATTTCAGATAAGTCCAGTTCTCTGGGTGTGGACGCCGCACTCAAGGCCAGTTTCTTTAGTGGCCTCATCACGGTCGACGGCTCTGCTAAATACCTGAAGGACACAAGGACCTCCAAACAGCAGGCCAGAGTCACTCTGCAGTACAAAACCACCACATGCTTCAGAGCGCTGACCATGAACCAGCTCGGAGCAGGAAACATCATGCACCCAGACGTGTTTGAGAAGGGGCTGGCCACACACGTTGTCACCGCCATTCTGTACGGCGCTCAGGCCTTCTTTGTGTTCGACCGAGAGGTGTCTGACTCTGAGAACCTCCAAGACGTTCAGGGAAACCTCCAGGTGATCATTAAGAAGATCCCCTGCATCTCCATTGAGGGGGAAGGAGCTCTGAAGATGGAGGACAAGGACAAAGAAAAGGTCCAGAAATTTTCCTGCAAATTCCATGGAGACTTCAGCCTGAGTCAGAACCCGGTCACGTTTGAAGACGCCATGAAGGTTTACCAGGATCTGCCCAAACTGCTTGGCCCAAACGGAGAGAAGGCGGTGCCGGTGAAAGTGTGGCTACTGCCCCTCACCTCACTGGACTCTGCAGCAGCTCGCCTGGTGCGGCAGGTCAGTGTGGGGTTGGTGTTTGAGGTGGAGAGGACTCTGGAGCACTTAGAGGACTTGGACATGAGGTGTCGAGATGTTTTGAACAGCACAGAGTTAAAGAAGTTTCCTCAGATAGTCACGAAGATCAGAACCTTCATGGGCTTGTGCACTGAGTTTAAGCTGGGACTGCAGGGCGTTCTGGCTCAGAAGCTGCCGTCGATCCGCGGAGGAGGAGAGGAGGAGGCAGAGCTCGCCGAGATACTCAGGAAAAGAGCTGCATCTCCGTTCAGTCACGACTGTCTGAACCAGTGGGTGAGGTGCAAAGTCAAAGAGGCCAAACTCATCAAAACCTTCTGTCACCTGATGAAGAACACAGAGGTCCTCTCCTCTCAGGATGACCTGGACGACAGGTCCAGTAATGTGAAGAACACTGTGTGCTTTGTCTTCACCTCCCTGGAGACTGAGGAGCCCTATCTCTCTGCCTTAAGTCAGTACTTAAAGGGCTCAGAACAGCTCAGCCCTCGGCCCAAAGACCTGGAGATGGAGCAGTGGTACAGCGACAAAGACGTCCGAGAGGCCGTGAGGACCAAGGCCAAGCTCTTTGGAGATTTTGCTGAGGCCAACAGTGACAATCAGGATGTTAAGTTTCTGGCAGTGGCTTTTAAGGATGAGACCCATAAAGGTTCAACCATCTACCTTTACGAAGAAGGATTTGAAGTCAGTGATAACTTTGAGCCCCCTTCAAAGCCTGAGAACATCAGTGTGGACGATGTAACCCACAACAGTTTGACTCTGCACTTCAGCGCCCCCACATGGGGGGCAGAGACGGTGACGGGCTACAGGCTGGAGTACAGCGATGGAGGAGAGTGGCAGCTGTCTGAGGCTCAGACGGGGTTAGTCAAAGTGAGCGCCCTGAGCGCAGACACAGAGTACAGTTTCAGACTGAGAGCCGTCACTGCAGTGGGTCTGGGACCGGCCGCAGAACTCAAGTCCATAAAAACGGCTCCTGAACCCGAGGGCCCCAAACGCCTCACGGAGGAGCTGAAGAAAACCTGTGAAGTCATAGAAACCAAAGGATCTCTGCAGATACTGAAGCTTCCACTGACCAGAGATAGTATAGAAATCCCAGGCTGCCAGCGGTTCATCTACGGCACCGACGTCCCCGGGAAGAGTAACTGCACCATAATGCTGATGGGCGCCACGGGAGCGGGCAAGTCCACCCTCATCAACGGTATGATCAACTACATCCTGGGCGTGCAGTGGACTGACCCCTACAGGTTCAAGCTGGTAGTGGAGGAGGAGAAGTCACAGGCTCAGAGTCAGACATCGGAGGTGACGGTTTATAAAATCAACTTTGACCACGGCTTCATGATCGACTATTCTCTGACCATCATCGACACGCCGGGCTTTGGAGACACTCGAGGCATCAAGCGAGACCAACAGATCAAAAAGCAGATCCAAAAACTCTTCTCCGGCAACTTTGGGGTGAACGACATTCACGCCGTGTGCTTCGTAGCTCAATCTGCCCTTCCTCGCCTCAGCGCCACTCAGCGCTACGTGTTCGACTCTGTCCTCTCCATCTTTGGGAATGACGTGGCCGAGAACATCCGGGTTCTGGTGACTTTCGCAGACGGACAGCTGCCTCCGGTTCTAGAGGCCATCACAGTGGCAGGAGTCCCGTGCCCCAAAGCCGATGACGGAAAACCCGCGCACTACAAGTTCAACAACTCGGCGCTGTTCGCAGAGAACCAGAGTTCTGTGGTGGGGTTCGATGAGATGTTCTGGAACATGGGGAAAGCCAGCATGAGGAGCTTTTTTGATGCCCTGCACAAGACTGAGCCCAAGAGTCTGACTTTGACCAAAGAGGTGCTGAGAGAGAGAAAGCAGCTAGAGGAAACTGTGGAAGATCTACAGAGGAAAATCAAAGAGGGGTTATCCAAACAGGACGAGATCAAACAGACTGAGGAACAGATGAAGACGCACGAGGCCGAGATAGAGAGAAACAAGGACTTCATTGTCTCTCTCAAAGTCATAAAGCCTGTTCAAGAAGACATCTCAGGAACAGGAAACTACATCACCAACTGCCAGAAGTGCAACCACACGTGCCATTACCCATGTGGCATTGCCGACGACAGCGCCAAGAAAGGCTGCGCCGCCATGGATCAGAACGGGTACTGCACAAAGTGCCCAGGAAAATGCATCTGGAGTGATCATTACAACCAGAAGTACAGATGGGAGTACAAAGAAGTCATCGAGGAGAAGACCGCAGAGGAGATCAAGAAGAAGTACCTGAAGGGAACCAAGGACAAGATGACTGTGCAGAACTTGGTCTCAAAACTGAAAGAGGAATATCATCGGTTCAAGGACAACGTTACTGACATGGTCCAGGAAGCCACTAAATTCATATACCGTCTGAGTCAGATTGCGCTGAAGCCCAACCCCCTGTCCACTCCAGACTACATCCACCTGCTCATCGAATCTGAGAAGAAGCAGCGAGAGCCGGGCTGGAAGCAGAGGGTGGAGGCCCTGGAGGAGGAGAAGAAGAAGGCCGAACTGCTCACACAAGTCGGCACCGGGCAGGAGATTCTGGCCCCTCATTGAGGTCAGTCTGAACAAAGTCTATTTAAAACCGTTAGCTTCTTATTTTCTTTAAATCAAATGTAAGATGTGTTTAGTGTGACATGTTTAGGTGCTAACAGTGAGCTGTGCTCAGGACTGTCCCTGGTGGTGACGTGTTGTACTGCAGAGGTTGTTACTGTAAATCCAGTTCTATAGGAGCAGACGCTCAGCAACGCTGTCAATCAAACCTGTTGCTAACGCTAGCAGGAGTCACCTCAGGGAAAGAAGGCGCCTCATTGGTTTATCTCGATTTACAGACAAAATAGTGAAATAAAAATATTTGAAGTTCAAAATGACGAGTCTGAAGCAGCAGAGACAGAGAGAGACACAGTTTATACACAGAGAGTGAACTGGAGCCAGAGTCGAGCAGGAAGTGCCCCATGATCACTTCCTGTTTGGTGCACGTGGCTAACAGGTTAGCTCTGTCCAGAGATACAGTGAGGCAAATAAGTATTTGAACACCCTATGAGTAGAAATCATGGAGGGTCTGAAATGTTCCTCTTAGGTCCATGTCCCTGTGAGAGACATGATCTAAAAAAACATCTGGAAATCATATTGTATGTTTTTTTTTTGTAATTTGTACTTTATTAAAGGAAAAAATATTATACATTACAACTCTCAGACACATTGTATGATTTTTAAATAATTTATTTGTATGTTACTTCTGCAAATAAGTATTTGAGTATTATCTGAGAAAATCAGTGTTAATATTTGGTTCATAGCCTTTGTTTGCACACAGGTCAATCGTTTCCTGTAGTTTTTCTCCACTTTGCTCACACTGCAGGATTCTGGCCCACTCCTCCACAGATCTTCTCTAGATCAGTCAGGTTTCTGGGCTGTCGCTGAGAAACACAGAGTTTGAGCTCCCTCCAAAGATTTTCTGTTGTGTTTAGGTCTGGAGACTGACTGGGCCACTTCAGAACCTTGATATTCTTCTTACAGAGCCACTCCTTGGTTATCCTGGCTGTGCTTCAGGTCATTGTCATGTTGAAGACTCAGCCACGATCCATCTTCAATGCTCTGAGGGAAGGAGGTTGTTCCCAAAATCTCACAATACATGGCCCTGGTCATCCTCTCCTTATACAGTGCAGTCGTCCTGTCCCATGTGCAGAAACACCCCCAAAGCATGATGTTTCCACCCCCATGCTTCACAGTAGGGATGGTGTTCTTTGGATGGTTCTCATCATTCTTCTTCCTCCAAACACGGCAAGTGGAATTAAAACCAAATAGTTCTATTTTGGTCTCATCTGACCACATGACTTTCTCCCATGATCCTCTGGATCATCCAAATGGTCATTGGTCAAACAGACGGGCCTGGACATGTGCTGGTTTAATCAGGGGAACCTTCTGTGTCATGATTTTAAATCATGACGTCTTAGTGTATTACAAACAGTAACCTTGGAAACGGTGGTCCCAGCTCTTTTCATTGACCAGCTCCTCCCGTGTAGTTCTGGGTTGATTCTTCTCCTTTCTTAGGATCATTGACCCCACGAGGTCAGATCTCACATGGAGCCCCAGTCTGAGGGAGATTGACTCATGTTTATCTTCTTCCATTTTCACCAAGCTGCTGGGCACTTCCCCTTTGCCCTTTCCTTGTGGAGATCTACAATTCTACCTGATAGACAGGTGTTCAAATACTTATTTGCTACAGTAACATACAAATAAATTATTTTAAAATACAATATGATTTCCAGATGTTTTTATAGATCATGTCTCTCACAGGGACATGGACCTGAGAGGAACATTTCAGACCCTCCATGATTTATAAGTGTGAGAAGTTGAAAAATCACAGGGTGTTCAAATACTTATTTTCTTCAGTGTTTATTCAGTCTGTGGTCACCAGCCAAACGTTTAAAGCAAAAACATTTAACTTATAACAGACAGAACAGACTGAAAGTGAAATTTACTCAACAGGACACACACACACACACACCCCTACACACTCACACACACACACTCACACCCCCCCCACACACACACACACACACTCACACCCCCCCCATATACACACCCCTACACACACACACACACCCCAACACCCCCCACACACACACACACCCCTACACACTCACACACACACACTCACACCCCCCCCATATACACACCCCTACACACACACACACACCCCAACACCCCCCACACACACACACACACCCCAACACACTCACACACACACACTCTTCATGTTGTATTTGATCAAACTGTTTTTGTCTCTTTCAGTTCTCATCTCGTCCTCGTCTCGTCCTCGTCTCGTCCTCGTCTCGTCCTCGTCTCGTCTTCGTCTCGTCCTCGTCTCGTCCTCGTCGCTCGGACTTTGAAGACTTTGATTTTAAGTTTTATTTTGGATCAGGATGTTTCGTGTTGTTGCTTTATTGTCTGTAAAACCTTCAAATGAAGAATATTAATCTAGAGGTGATCATTTTGTGTCCAGGAGACGACTGATCATTTGTTTTGATTTGTTGTTTTGTGATTTTTCGTTCTTATTCTGTAAACTCTTTGAATCACTGTGTTGAATTGTGCTGGACAAACTCGTGGTGAGAAAGTGGATTTAAAGAGCCACATGACTCGATTCTCTCACCTGATGTTTCCTCGTCACGTCTCAGATGTTAAATGTGTTTTTACTGTTTTACTGTTAAGAGCCACAGACACAGGAGTCGAGGCTCATGTTGAATCAAACGTTCACTTTTGTTCAGAATCATTAAACAGATGGAAGTGATTTGTGTTTTACACGTTTTTAGAATTGGATAAAATAAATGTTGATATAAACATGATACAGCGAGTTTTTAATTTAATCTCACATCAAACTCAATCTCACATCCGCCCTGTTCACTCACGGTGACGTTCATGCTGGGGGAGCTCTACATGCATGTCTATGACGGAATGTTCAGCAGTTGCCATGGTGACACAACGCACACATTAGTGAACACAGACAAAATATTTTTTCAATACGTCTTTCAAGATTTGGTCCTGTTTAGGAGTTTGATTTTACACAAAGAGGTGAAAGTGACTCACTGAAAAACTGTTGGCTAATGCTAATGCTAATGCTAATACACATTTTTGATAAAAACTCAACTTGTCGTGTTTGGAGGAGAAAGAATGCAGAGTTACATCCAAAGAACAACAGATCTACTGTGAATCATGGGGGTGGAAACATCATGATTTGGGGCTGTTTTTCTTTAAAGGGACCAGGACGACTGATCCGTGTAAAGGAAAGAATGAACGAGGCCAAGTATCGTGAGATTTTGAGTGAAAACCTCCTTCCATCAGCGAGGACACTGAAGATGAAACGTGTCTGGGTCTTTCAGCGCGACAATGATCCAAACACATCGCCCGGGCAACGGAGGAGTGGAGTAAGAAACATTTCAAGGTCCTGGAGTGGCCCAGTCTCCAGATCTCAACCCCATAGAAAATCTTTCCCAAAACATCACTGCTCTAGAGGAGATCTGCAGGAGGAACGGACCAAACTACAGCAACAGAGAAAACCTCTGGAGACAGAAAACGACCTGTCACTGCAACAAAGAGAATGTAACAAAGTATGAGACGAACTTTTGTTATTGACCAAATACTTATTTTACAACATCATTTTCAAATAAATAAAAAAAATCCTCCAGTGTGATTTCCTGGATTCATTCTGTCTCATAGTTGAAGTGAAACTGATGAAAATTACAGGCGTCTCATCTTTCAATTTATGGCTGAATAAATACTTTTTTCCCCACCGTATTACTTTAATTATATGTATTACTTTAATTATATGTATTACTTTAATTATATGTATTACTTTAATTATGTGTCAGAAATAAAGAATCAGATCATAATCGATACTAAAACTGGTATCGAAACTAGATCCTCATTTTTGGCAGGAATCGATACTAAAAAAGTCCCATTGACAGAAATGAACCTTTAATGAGTCTGTTTATACTGATACTGTACTACAACATAAAAACCTTCAGAAGCATCAGAAACTCACTCACTCTGGACACAGCTCACATTTTCTTCGATGCCATGATCATGTCTCCATTTTTTTTACTGCATGACATCCTGGTCCCGGGCAGCAAATCTACATTAAAACCATTAGAATCTTAAATAAACAGGCACTAAAAGTCCTGCACCAACAACCACGGCAATACCATCACTGCAATATACTCCAAAAATACACACATCTAAACTCTGATAATATACAGAAATACACATCTATTCAAATGGCTCATCGTACATAACACTGCACCTCTGAAACAATTCATCCACATCAGCAACAACCTCCAGAATCACACGGGCCTCCACCAGGGGGCAGTGTGCCATCCCACAAAGAAAAACTGCTTCTGCACAGTCAGCCTTTTCCTACAATTCAATAAAAGAATGAAACCAACTCCCAGACCACATCAAAAATCAACACAACTATGACTCCTTTTCAAAAGAACTAAAAAAATGTCTATGGACTGGTCAGACCTGTCAGAACTGAAGCACACACTTTATGTTCCCGGTGTGCTGTGTTTTTAAAATATGTCATATGTTTTAACTTTTGTAATGTGAATGTTGAGTGTGAGCTGATGAATATGTGCTACTGTGTGTTTTATTCTGTTGAATGTGTGAATTGCATCGTATAATTTATCTTTGTTCCTCAGGGTCTGGTGCAGCACATCTGTTTAATGAGCAGAATGTCTCTGTACACTGTCCCTTCAAATAAAGACTAAAAACAAACACACACACACACCCCGACACACACACACACACACACACTCTGCTCACTGGCCTCTCCAAACGAGCCTTAAGACAGAACATCCAGAACATCCAGAACATCCAGAACATCCAGAACACTGCTGCTCGGGTCAGGACTAGAACCAGGAAGTACTTCACACATGTGTCCTGTGGCTCCTGTGGCTCCTGTGGCTCCTGTGGCTCCTGTGGCTCCTGTGGCTCCTGTGGCTCCTGTGGCTCCTGTGGCTCCTGTGGCTCAGAGACTTTAAAGCAGCTCAGTGTGAACAAGTCTCTCCATGGACCAGCACCAAAGAACATCTCCCACATGAGCCACATGAACCATCTCACACTCTGAGGACTTCAGGGACCGGCCTCCTGCTGGTCCAGAGTCAGGACTAAACCTGGAGAATCAGTGTTTCAGTTTTGTGCAGCTAAAACCTGGAACATTCTCCCTGAAGATGAGACAAACCTCGACTGTGACAAAGTTTAAATCCAGACTCAGTTCTGTTCATCTGCTGTGACTCAAAGGGTTTTATTCTGCACTTTTCTCCTTTAATGTTAATTTATGATGATTATTTGTGATTATTTATGTTTTGATTTGTGTGATTTTAATGTCCTTCTTATTCTGTAAAACACTTTGAATTACTTTAAGTACGAATTGTGCTGCACAAATAAAGTTGCCTTGTCCAGTGTATATAGACTGTATATAGTACAGTATTTATATTACAGTGTATATAGACTGTATATAGTACAGTATTTATATTACAGTGTATAAAAAAACAGAATACAATGATTTTCAAATCCTTTTCAACCTACAGGGACACAAATAAGTATTTGACCCTGTGATTTTGAAAGTTCTCACACTTATAAATCATGGAGGGGTCTTTTTGTCTCAGGTCCATGTCCCTGTGAGAGACATAATCTAAAAAAAACATCTGGAAATCACATGTTGTGGCAATAAGACTCATTTTGCAGCTCTGATGAACATGAAGCATAGACGAGAGTTTATTTCTTGCAAGAAATATGTCCGAGAGCATCTCCCCTTATGTCAGACCCTGAATGATGGAAAACACCAGGTTTATATAGTTTGAGATGAACCAGAGAACATACATTTCAAAGTCCGGATGTGACACTCCTCCTGAGGTGTGTCCAGACGAGCTCCTGGAGGCTTTAATTTTCCTAAAGTTAAAGGTTTTCTAACACTGTCTTGACGACCAGACCAAATGAGTTTTAGTTACAAGACCACATGATTTCTCAAAGGTAAACTAATCACACAATATTTTAATTTCCATTATACACATTGTATGATTTTTAAAATAATTTATTTGTACGTTACTGCTGCAAATAAGTATTTGAACACCTGTCTATCAGCTAGAACTCTGCCCCTCCTGTTACTCCACCTTTAAAAAGTCCACCTCCACTCCACTTATTCTCCTAAATTAGAAGCTCCTGTTTGAGGTCATTCGCTGCATAAAGACACATGTCCACCTAAGACAATCAGTAAGTGTAAGGTACTGTGTGTGTCTGGCATGCACTGATTACTGATCCGTCTTCAACTGAGTTGTCCTCGGTCAGAAGGAACAGGCAAACTTCACTTGTATGGTTCAGGGATGTTTATTTCAGGAGGAGGGAGCAAATGACATCGAGGGGCTGATTGTTACACAGAGTTTGTGGTGGAGTATCCCCATGTAGATGTGTGTATGTGTGTGTGTGTGGGGTGTGTGTGTGTGTGTGGGTGGGGGTGTGGGGGTGTGTGTGTAGGTGTGTGGGGGTGTGTGTGTATATGGGTGTGTGTGTGTGTGTGTGTGTGGTTAGCTGAAAGAGAGACACAGTATATATGTATATTAGCAACACCAGAAACACCACTAAGCCATACAATGAATGAACAGGGAAAAATGGCATGTTATAACACAAAGAACCACAGGGGGCGCTCTAACACAATAAGATAACGTCTACGTAAACCTTAAGGGTTCGTATAAATGTAATAACAAACAAATGGACAAAACTGTACAAAATGAGTAAATGCTCTATTTACAGGCAGATGCAGTGAAGAACATGAGCTACTGGAATGGGACGGCCCATGGATGGAGACACCTGAGGAGTTGTTATGTAGTAATTGTACATGGAGCACATCGCATGATAGAAATACACATTCGTAACATAAACTGACTAAATACAGCATTCATAACCAATTACAAACAATACTTAGATCACATGAACGCAGGACTCACACACACAAGACTGGGGAGGATGACCTGTGAACATGAGGCTCCTCTCCTAACACTGTAATACAGTACAATGAATTCACGGGCCACGGCCTTTCTAGAACTACAATATTAACAGGTGCATCATGGGTAATGCAGTCCAGTGGACTTTTAACAGTAAGACTCCAACTACTGACATGGACAAGACAAAAGAACTGTCAAAATGCACAAGACGGTCAATCTCCCTCAGACTGGGGCTCCATGTGAGATCTGACCTCGTGGGGTCAATGATCCTAAGAAAGGAGAAGAATCAACCCAGAACTACACGGGAGGAGCTGGTCAATGAAAAGAGCTGGGACCGTTTCCAAGGTTACAGTAATACACTAAGATGTCATGATTTAAAATCATGACACAGAAGGTTCCCCTGATTAAACCAGCACATGTCCAGGCCCGTCTGTTTGACCAATGACCATTTGGATGATCCAGAGGATCATGGGAGAAAGTCATATGGTCAGATGAGACCAAAATAGAACTTTTTGGTCTTAATTCCATTCGCCGTGTTTGGAGGAAGAAGAATGATGAGAACCATCCAAAGAACACCCCTACTGTGAAGCATGGGGGTGGAAACATCATGCTTTGGGGTGTTTTTCTGCACATGGGACAGGACGACTGCACTGTATAAGGAGAGGATGACCAGGGCCATGTATTGTGAGATTTTGGGGAACAACCTCCTTCCCTCAGAGCATTGAAGATGAGTCGTGGCTGAGTCTTCAACATGACAATGACCTGAAGCACAGCCAGGACAACCAAGGAGTGGCTCTGTAAGAAGAATATCAAGGTTCTGGAGTGGCCCAGTCAGTCTCCAGACCTGAACACAATAGAAAATCTTTGGAGGGAGCTCAAACTCTGTGTTTCTCAGCGACAGCCCAGAAATCTGACTGATCTAGAGAAGATCTGTGGAGGAGTGGGCCAGAATCCTGCAGTGTGAGCAAACTGGAGAAAAACTACAGGAAACGATTGACCTGTGTGCAAACAAAGGCTATGAACCAAATATTAACACTGATTTTCTCAGATAATACTCAAATACTTATTTGCAGAAGTAACATACAAATAAATTATTTAAAAATCATACAATGTGTCTGAGAGTTGTAATGTATAATATTTTTTCCTTTAATAAAGTACAAATTACAAAAAAAAAAAAAAAATAATAATAATAATCATACAATGTGATTTCTAGATGTTTTTTTAGATCATGTCTCTCACAGGGACATGGACCTAAGAGGAACATTTCAGACCCTCCATGATTTATAATCACAGGGTGTTCAAATACTTATTTGCCTCACTGTATTTGGAACTGCATAAAAAACAAAAACATGATATTTAATGTTCAAACTGATAAACTTTATTGTTTTTATGTAAATAAAGCTGCACAGGGGCATGTTTACCACGGCGTTACATCACCTTTACTTTTAACAATAATCAATAAGTGTTTAGAGCTGAGGACTCTGACTGTTGAGGCTTTGCAGGAGGAATCCTCTCTCATTCTTGATGAACGTCTGGGGTCTCTGTGTCGTATTCTGTGTTTCATAATGAGCCTTTTCAGTGGGACAGACAGGACAGTCCAGAACTGCACCTGTTACTACGAAGACACACTGAGGTAACACGCCCCAGACCATGACCACGCCCCCAGACCATGACCACGCCCCCAGACCATGACCACACCCCCAGACCATGACCACGCCCCCAGACCATGACCACGCCCCCAGACCATGACCACACCCCAGACCATGAACACGCCCCCAGACCATGACCACACCCCCAGACCATGACCACGCCCCCAGACCATGACCACGCCCCCAGACCATGACCACACCCCAGACCATGACCACGCCCCCAGACCATGACCACACCCCAGACCATGACCACGCCCCCAGACCATGACCACGCCCCCAGACCATGACCACACCCCCAGACCATGACCACGCCCCCAGACCATGACCACACCCTAGACCATGACCACGCCCCCAGACCATCAGAGGCTTTTGAACTTTGAGAACAGTCCTGATGGTCCTTTTCTCTCGGTCCAGTTTGAACTTGCTCTTGGAGATGTACATATGAACAGTGTTTTCCTGGAGTGTCCTGAGTCCATGTGGTAATGTCCTTTACACATTCATGTTTTTAATACAGTACCACCTGAGGGGTCGAAGGTCACGGGCATTCAGTGTTGGTTTTGGGCCTTGTTGTTTACGATTTCTCCAGATTCTCTGAATATTTTGATGATATTATGGACGTAGATGATGAAATCTCTAAATTCCTTGCAGTTCTACAGTGAAACGTTCTCAGACTGTTGGACTATTTGCTCACACAGATCACATTGAAAATGAGTGAATATTTGCATTAAACAATAAAGTTTATCAGTTTGAACATTAAATATCATGTCTTTGTAGTTTATTCAGTTCATTAAAGGTTGAAAATGATTTGAAAATCATTGTATTTGTATTTTTTTAAGATGATATAAACAAACTTTATTTATTGAGTCTGTCACTTCATCACATGCTTGAATTTCAGATGATGTCACATATTTAATCTTATAGAGATGAACAGCTCAGGGAGAAGTACCAACATTACTACAACTATAACTACAATTACTACTACTACTACTACTACTGCTGCTGCTACTACTACTACTGCTGCTACTACTACTACTACTACTACTACTACTACTACTACTGCTACTACTACTACTACTACTACTACTAATACTACTACTACTACTACTACTACTACTACTACTACTACTGCTACTACTACTGCTACTACTACTGCTACTACTACTACTACTACTACTGCTACTACTACTACTACTACTACTGCTACTACTACTACTACTACTACTACTACTACTACTACTACTGCTACTACTACTACTACTACTGCTACTACTACTACTACTACTACTACTACTACTACTACTACTACTACTACTACTGCTACTACTACTACTACTACTACTACTACTACTACTACTACTACTACTACTACCACCTCGACTGTTCTGCCTGAGACAAGTCGAACCTGTTTGTTCTGAATTTTTTGTGTCAGGAGGAGCTTTTCTTATCAGTCACAGAGTTTACTGGAAATCATCCGACTCAAACTGGAACTGAGGCAGGACAGTGACAGTTTATTTTTATATTCTCTATTTTTAAAGTTTAAATAATAATACATTTTATTTATAGGGCGCCTTTCTGGGCACTCAAGGTCAACTTACATACAATATAATATACACATACAATATATACAAATACAGACAGTTAAAATCAACATTTAAGAACATACAGTTAAAAACATTCAGATAAAAACATTGAAAAGGACAGAGCAGGTGTGGATTATAAAGAACATGTCAGTCTGAACACGTGGAGTTTGAGTTTGGATTTGAAGTGTGAGAGTGTGTCAGTGTTGAGGAGGTCAGGGGGGAGGTCAGGGGGGAGGTCAGGGGGGAGAGAGTTCCAGAGCTGGGGAGCAGAGCGGCTGAAGGCCCTGCTCCCCACGGTGACGAGCCGGGCTGAGGGAACAGAGAGATGGAGAGAGGAAGAGGAGCGGAGAGAGCGAGCGGGTGTGGCAATATGGAGGAGGTCTGAGAGGTGTGGAGGTGCAAGGTTATGGAGGAGGTCTGAGAGGTTTGGAGGTGCAAGGTTATGGAGGAGGTCTGAGAGGTTTGGAGGTGCAAGGTTATGGAGGAGGTCTGAGAGGTTTGGAGGTGCAAGGTTATGGAGGAGGTCTGAATGTGTGGAGCAGGATTTTATATTGTTTAAATGTATCTGTGCAGGTATTTGGTTTGTTTTGTTTGTATGAAGTTTGATATTCACAGAGGAGGAGGAGGAAGACGAGGAGGAGGAGGAAGAGGAGGAAGGGCTAAGTGTGAGCTCCTCCCAGTCAAGAGGAGATAAAACTGCAGATGCTCAGACACAGACACACTGTCCTCTGCTTCTGCCGTGAGTAAAACCCACTGTCCTCTGCTCCTCTGTCTGTCGTCTGTCTCTGTGGATTCTTTGTTTTCTCACACTGGTTCCTCCTCTGCCCCCCTCCCTCCTCCTCGTCTGGCTGATTTTTCTTGTTTTGTCTGATTTTTCCTGTTGTTTTGTTTTGTGTGTTGTTTTGTTTTTTTGTGTTGTTTTGTTTTTGTGTGTTGTTTGTTTTTGTGTGTTGTTTTGTTTTTGTGTGTTGTTTTGTTGTTGTGTGTTGTTTGTTTTTGTGTGTTGTTGTGTAAAATGAATTGAATTGGTTGTTTCAGATGGTCTGTGTGAGCAGTGGGCGTGTCTCTGTGCAGTGGGTGTGTGTGTGATGTTCTTCAGGTGGTTGATGTTCTTCAGGTGGTTGATGTTCTTCAGGTGGTTGATGTTCTTCAGGTGGTTGATGTTCTTCAGGTGGTTGATGTTCTTCAGGTGGTTGATGTTCTTCAGGTGGTTGATGTTCTTCATGTGGCTGATGTTCTTCAGGTGGTTGATGTTCTTCATGTGGCTGATGTTCTTCAGGTGGTTGATGTTCTTCAGGTGGCTGATGGTGTGATCCTGATGTTTTTCAGATGGAGTGTGTGAGAGGTGAGACGTTGGAGATGCCGGCTCTGGGCCGTCCCTTTAAACTGGGCATGTTGTACGACGCCAGAGCAGACAAACTGGTGCCAGGTCAGTCACTCGTCGGCCTACATCTTTATTTAAATATATATACTGTTTGTCAGGGGGTTGCTTGTTATTAATGTTCATATCTTGATTTACAGACACAATAGTGAAATAAAAGCTGTGTCCACTGATATATACAGTCTGAGGTTTTATCTAAATGAGGCTACCTCTGTGTTTCAGGCATGACGCTGTGGGACCATGAGAAGCTGCAGCAGGACATGACAGAGACGCTGAAGCCCAACAGTGAGTTTGAGATGTTGGCGTCAGACTCCATTTCAGATAAGTCCAATTCTCTGGGTGTGGACGCCTCACTCAAGGCCAGTTTCTTTAGTGGCCTCATCACGGTCGACGGCTCTGCTAAATACCTGAAGGACACAAAGACCTCCAAACAGCAGGCCAGAGTCACTCTGCAGTACAAAACCACCACATGCTTCAGAGCGCTGACCATGAACCAGCTCGGAGCAGGAAACATCATGCACCCAGACGTGTTTGAGAAGGGCTGGCCACACACGTTGTCACCGCCATTCTGTACGGCGCTCAGGCCTTCTTTGTGTTCGACCGAGAGGTGTCTGACTCTGAGAACCTCCAAGACGTTCAGGGAAACCTCCAGGTGATCATTAAGAAGATCCCCTGCATCTCCATTGAGGGGGAAGGAGCTCTGAAGATGGAGGACAAGGACAAAGAAAAGGTCCAGAAATTTTCCTGCAAATTCCATGGAGACTTCAGCCTGAGTCAGAACCCGGTCACGTTTGAAGACGCCATGAAGGTTTACCAGGATCTGCCCAAACTGCTTGGCCCAAACGGAGAGAAGGCGGTGCCGGTGAAAGTGTGGCTACTGCCCCTCACCTCACTGGACTCTGCAGCAGCTCGCCTGGTGCGGCAGGTCAGTGTGGGGTTGGTGTTTGAGGTGGAGAGGACTCTGGAGCACTTAGAGGACTTGGACATGAGGTGTCGAGATGTTTTGAACAGCACAGAGTTAAAGCAGTTTCCTCAGATAGTCACGAAGATCAGAACCTTCATGGGCTTGTGCTCCGAGTTTAAGCTGGGACTGCAGGGCGTTCTGGCTCAGAGGCTGCCATCAATCCGCGGAGGAGGAGAGGAGGAGGCAGAGCTCGCCGAGATACTCAGGAAAAGAGCTGCATCTCCGTTCAGTCACGACTGTCTGAACCAGTGGGTGAGGTGCAAAGTCAAAGAGGCCAAACTCATCAAAACCTTCTGTCACCTGATGAAGAACACAGAGGTCCTCTCCTCTCAGGATGACCTGGACGACAGGTCCAGTAATGTGAAGAACACTGTGTGCTTTGTCTTCACCTCCCTGGAGACTGAGGAGCCCTATCTCTCTGCCTTAAGTCAGTACTTAAAGGGCTCAGAACAGCTCAGCCCTCGGCCCAAAGACCTGGAGATGGAGCAGTGGTACAGCGACAAAGACGTCCGAGAGGCCGTGAGGACCAAGGCCAAGCTCTTTGGAGATTTTGCTGAGGCCAACGGGGACAACCAGGATGTTAAGTTTCTGGCAGTGGCTTTTAAGGATGAGACCCATAAAGGTTCAACCATCTACCTTTACGAAGAAGGATTTGAAGTCAGTGATAACTTTGAGCCCCCTTCGAAGCCTGAGAACATCAGTGTGGACGATGTAACCCACAACAGTTTGACTCTGCACTTCAGCGCCCCCACATGGGGGGCAGAGACGGTGACGGGCTACAGGCTGGAGTACAGCGATGGAGGAGAGTGGCAGCTGTCTGAGGCTCAGACGGGGTTAGTCAAAGTGAGCGCCCTGAGCGCAGACACAGAGTACAGTTTCAGACTGAGAGCCGTCACTGCAGTGGGTCTGGGACCGGCCGCAGAACTCAAGTCCATAAAAACGGCTCCTGAACCCGAGGGCCCCAAACGCCTCACGGAGGAGCTGAAGAAAACCTGTGAAGTCATAGAAACCAAAGGATCTCTGCAGATACTGAAGCTTCCACTGACCAGAGATAGTATAGAAATCCCAGGCTGCCAGCGGTTCATCTACGGCACCGACTTCCCCGGGAAGAGTAACTGCACCATAATGCTAATGGGCGCCGCGGGAGCGGGCAAGTCCACCCTCATCAACGGTATGATCAACTACATCCTGGGCGTGCAGTGGACTGACCCCTACAGGTTCAAGCTGGTAGTGGAGGAGAAGAAGTCACAGGCTCAGAGTCAGACATCGGAGGTGACGGTTTATAAAATCAACTTTGACCACGGCTTCATGATCGACTATTCTCTGACCATCATCGACACGCCGGGCTTTGGAGACACTCGAGGCATCAAGCGAGACCAACAGATCACAAAGCAGATCCAAAAACTCTTCTCCGGCAACTTTGGGGTGAACGACATTCACGCCGTGTGCTTCGTAGCTCAATCTGCCCTTCCTCGCCTCAGCGCCACTCAGCGCTACGTGTTCGACTCTGTCCTCTCCATCTTTGGGAATGATGTGGCCGAGAACATCCGGGTTCTGGTGACTTTCGCAGATGGACAGCTGCCTCCGGTTCTAGAGGCCATCACAGTGGCAGGAGTCCCGTGCCCCAAAGCCGATGACGGAAAACCCGCGCACTACAAGTTCAACAACTCGGCGCTGTTCGCAGAGAACCAGAGTTCTGTGGTGGGGTTCGATGAGATGTTCTGGAACATGGGGAAAGCCAGCATGAGGAGCTTTTTTGATGCCCTGCACAAGACTGAGCCCAAGAGTCTGACTTTGACCAAAGAGGTGCTGAGAGAGAGAAAGCAGCTAGAGGAAACTGTGGAAGATCTACAGAGGAAAATCAAAGAGGGGTTATCCAAACAGGACGAGATCAAACAGACTGAGGAACAGATGAAGACGCACGAGGCCGAGATCGAGAGAAACAAGGACTTCATGGTCTCTCTCAAAGTCATAAAGCCTGTTCAAGAAGACATCTCAGGAACAGGAAACTACATCACCAACTGCCAGAAGTGCCACCACACGTGCCATTACCCATGTGGCATTGCCGACGACAGCGCCAAGAAAGGCTGCGCCGCCATGGATCAGAACGGGTACTGCACGAAGTGCCCAGGAAAATGCATCTGGAGTGATCATTACAACCAGAAGTACAGATGGGAGTACAAAGAAGTCATCGAGGAGAAGACCGCAGAGGAGATCAAGAAGAAGTACCTGAAGGGAACCAAGGACAAGATGACTGTGCAAAACTTGGTCTCAAAACTGAAAGAGGAATATCATCGGTTCAAGGACAACGTTACTGACATGGTCCAGGAAGCCACTAAATTCATATACCGTCTGAGTCAGATTGCGCTGAAGCCCAACCCCCTGTCCACTCCAGACTACATCCACCTGCTCATCGAATCTGAGAAGAAGCAGCGAGAGCCGGGCTGGAAGCAGAGGGTGGAGGCCCTGGAGGAGGAGAAGAAGAAGGCCGAACTGCTCACACAAGTCGGCACCGGGCAGGAGATTCTGGCCCCTCATTGAGGTCAGTCTGAACAAAGTCTATTTAAAACCGTTAGCTTCTTATTTTCTTTAAATCAAATGTAAGACGTGTTTAGTGTGACATGTTTAGGTGCTAACAGTGAGCTGTGCTCAGGACTGTCCCTGGTGGTGACGTGTTGTACTGCAGAGGTTGTTACTGTAAATCCAGTTCTATAGGAGCAGACGCTCAGCAACGCTGTCAATCAAACCAGTTGCTAACGCTAGCAGGAGTCCCCTCAGGGAAAGAAGGCGCCTCATTGGTTTATCTCGATTTACAGACAAAATAGTGAAATAAAAATATTTGAAGTTCAAAATGACGAGTCTGAAGCAGCAGAGACAGAGAGAGACACAGTTTATACACAGAGAGTGAACTGGAGCCAGAGTCGAGCAGGAAGTGCCCCATGATCACTTCCTGTTTGGTGCACGTGGCTAACAGGTTAGCTCTGTCCAGAGATACAGTTAGGCAAATAAGTATTTGAACACCCTGTGATTATAAATCATGGAGGGTCTGAAATGTTCCTCTTAGGTCCATGTCCCTGTGAGAGACATGATCTAAAAAAACATCTAGAAATCATATTGTATGTTTTTTTTTTGTAATTTGTACTTTATTAAAGGAAAAAATATTATACATTACAACTCTCAGACACATTGTATGATTTTTAAATAATTTATTTGTATGTTACTTCTGCAAATAAGTATTTGAGTATTATCTGAGAAAATCAATGTTAATATTTGGTTCATAGCCTTTGTTTGCACACAGGTCAATCGTTTCCTGTAGTTTTTCTCCAGTTTGCTCACACTGCAGGATTCTGGCCCACTCCTCCACAGATCTTCTCTAGATCAGTCAGGTTTCTGGGCTGTCGCTGAGAAACACAGAGTTTGAGCTCCCTCCAAAGATTTTCTGTTGTGTTTAGGTCTGGAGACTGACTGGGCCACTCCAGAACCTTGATATTCTTCTTACAGAGCCACTCCTTGGTTGTCCTGGCTGTGCTTCAGGTCATTGTCATGTTGAAGACTCAGCCACGACTCATCTTCAATGGTATGGTCTGCTTTTATTTGAACAGGGACAGTGCACAACATTACATTGACCTTAGAAAACAGGAAAGATGTTTGGTGCCAGGTTAGAGCAAAAATACTAATTTCCACCTGTAGTCCCTGGACAGGCTGATGTTTAATAAAAATAAGTTTGGTGTAGATGGATGAGAAACCTGTAAATCTATAAATCTATGTAAAATGCTCTAACTGAGGGAAGGAGGTTGTTCCCCAAAATCTCACAATACATGGCCCTGGTCATCCTCTCCTTAATACAGTGCAGTCGTCCTGTTCCATGTGCAGAAAAACACCCACAAAGCATGATGTTTCCACCCCCATGCTTCACAGTAGGGATGGTCTTTGGATGGTTCTCATCATTCTTCTTCCTCCAAACCATAAAGTCCATAAAGTTCTATTTTGGTCTCATCTGACCACATGACTTTCTCCCATGATCCTCTGGATCATCCAAATGGTCATTGGTCAAACAGACGGGCCTGGACATGTGCTGGTTTAATCAGGGGAACCTTCTGTGTCATGATTTTAAACCATGACGTCTTAGTGTATTACAAACAGTAACCTTGGAAACGGTCCCAGCTCTTTTCATTGACCAGCTCCTCCCGTGTAGTTCTGGGTTGATTCTTCTCCTTTCTTAGGATCATTGAGACCCCACGAGGTCAGATCTCACATGGAGCCCCAGTCTGAGGGAGATTGACTCATGTTTATCTTCTTCCATTTTCTCCAAGCTGCTTGGCACTTCCCCTTTGCCCTTTCCTTGTGGAGGTCTACAGTTTTGCCTCTTGTGCATTTTGACAGTTCTTTGGTCTTGTCCATGTCAGTAGTTGAGTCTTACTGATTGTCTGGGGTGGACATGTGTCTTTATGCAGCGAACGACCTCAAACAGGAGCTTCTAATTTAGGAGAATAAGTGGAGTGGAGGTGGAGTTTTTAAAGGTGGAGTAACAGGAGGGGCAGAATTCTACCTGATAGACAGGTGTTCAAATACTTATTTGCTACAGTAACATACAAATAAATTATTTTAAAATACAATATGATTTCCAGATGTTTTTATAGATCATGTCTCTCACAGGGACATGGACCTGAGAGGAACATTTCAGACCCTCCATGATTTATAAGTGTGAGAACTTTCAAAATCACAGGGTGTTCAAATAATTATTTTCTTCAGTGTTTATTCAGTCTGTGGTCACCAGCCAAACGTTTAAAGCAAAAACATTTAACTTATAACAGACAGAACAGACTGAAAGTGAAATTTACTCAACAGGACACACACACACACACACACACCCCTACACACTCACACACACACACTCTTCATGTTGTATTTGATCAAACTGTTTTTGTCTCTTTCAGTTCTCATCTCGTCCTCGTCTCGTCCTCGTCTCGTGCTCGTCGCTCGGACTTTGAAGACTTTGATTTTAAGTTTTATTTTGGATCAGGATGTTTCGTGTTGTTGCTTTATTGTCTGTAAAACCTTCAAATGAAGAATATTAATCTAGAGGTGATCATTTTGTGTCCAGGAGACGACTGATCATTTGTTTTGATTTGTTGTTTTGTGATTTTTCGTTCTTATTCTGTAAACTCTTTGAATCACTGTGTTGAATTGTGCTGGACAAACTCGTGGTGAGAAAGTGGATTTAAAGAGCCACATGACTCGATTCTCTCACCTGATGTTTCCTCGTCACGTCTCAGATGTTAAATGTGTTTTTACTGTTTTACTGTTAAGAGCCACAGACACAGGAGTCGAGGCTCATGTTGAATCAAACGTTCACTTTTGTTCAGAATCATTAAACAGATGGAAGTGATTTGTGTTTTACACGTTTTTAGAATTGGATAAAATAAATGTTGATATAAACATGATACAGCGAGTTTTTAATTTAATCTCACATCAAACTCAATCTCACATCCGCCCTGTTCACTCTCGGTGATGTTCATGCTGGGGGAGCTCTACATGCATGTCTATGACGGAATGTTCAGCAGTTGCCATAGTGACACAACGCACACATTAGTGAACACAGACAAAATATTTTTTGAAGATGTATTTCAAGATTTGGTCCTGTTTAGGAGTTTGATTTTACACAAAGAGGTGAATGTGACTCACTGAAAAACTGTTGGCTAATGCTAATGCTAATGCTAATGCTAGCTTGTGACTGTAAAGTTATCTGAGAGGGGCGTGTTTAACAGCACAGTTCACCTGTTGGAGTTTAAATCGGCTCTTTATGCTCAGATTGTGTCAAAATAAAACTCAGATTAAAGTCTTGAGTCACAGACAGAGCAGTGCCTACAGTTAGCGTCACACCTTTAAAGTATTTAAATTCTGGATATATAGACACGTTTCTTTTGAATAACATTTATTGATATTTTTCTCATGATTCCAACATTGTTTTCACATAAACCAGACATTTTCAGACAAACATTTAGACGATTTCCTTCATCACAAACAGTAACCTGTCCCTGTCTCTGATTGGTCCAAACACCGACCAAACCCCGCCCACCCCCAGCTCTGGCCAATAAAAACACATTTACTTCTTTTAAAATCAAATACAAATCATTTCAAGTGAAGAGGCGGAGTTTCCACAGCAGCGTTTCTGTTCCTCCCTCAGAAAAACAGCAGCTCATCAAGAAGAAGACGCGAAAATAACAAACCCGACTCGTTTAAGGCAGAAGCACCGACGTCTCAATGTGTCAGATGCCCTCCCCCGTGTCCCGTGTGTCAGATGCCCTCCCCCGTGTGTCAGATGCCCTCCCCCGTGTGTCAGATGCCCTCCCCCGTGTGTCAGATGCCCTCCCCCGTGTGTCAGATGCCCTCCCCCGTGTGTCAGATGCCCTCCCCTGTGTCCCGTGTGTCAGATGCCCTCCCGTCTGTTCTTTTCTTCAGACACATCTTGGCACAAAGCACCAGAGGCTTGTGGAGCTGAGGCGTGCGCTCTGATTGGTCCATATATGGTGAAAGAGGCGTGTCCAGCCGCGTTGAGGGCGGAGGAACGTGGGTGATGCTGCGTTCATGTGATCTCCAACGCTCAGAAGATCCGACTCGGAAAAAACGGGAACAAACGCAATTCGTGTCGGAGTTTCACTGGGAAACTGGTGCGGAAGCGTCGGACGGTGGGAAGTCGGATGATTCCGTACGAATCTCTGAGTTTCCGAGACGACATGAACGAGCATCAGAGGAACGACTGTGGAGTCTGGACAGAACCCAAACAAAACGCTGAAATCTCAAACGTAAACGCCACAAACGGATCATCGGAAAAACTAAGAGTTTGATCCAAAACAAAATAAAAAACAACGAAAGCGACGTTTAATCCGGTCGATCAGAAACGAGGACTGGACCGGGACTAGACCGGGACTGGACCAAATGTAAACAGCTAGCGTCTAAAGCTAATAAATTAATCTATTTAAACAGTGATAAATACTGTTTTCTGATTGGCTCCTGTGAGCGCAAACACCACATCACCAACAAACAGCCAATCAGACGCTTCAGAGGACAGGGCCCTGATTGGCTGATGGGTCAAGTGTTTCCTTAAAGGGTCAAGTGCTTTTTAAACAGAGGACGCCACGTTCAGTTTGAGAGAAAAGGCCACGTGTTTGAACAACGGTCAAGAGCTGTAGAGTCTGCGGAAGGGCATCAGGTGTAAAAGTGTGTGCTGTTAGAGATGGGCCCCTGAGAGAGGCCCCAAGGCACTTTGCAAAAGAAGAGACATCAGACCGAGAGGATGACGTCACCACAGCGTCCGGCTCAAATGAAGCTCAGGCGGCGGCTCATCGGGAGCAACGAACGAGCCAATCAGGAGTGAGGCTTTGAAGGTTTAATAATTCTGAGCGTCCTCTCCACAGAGCTGGTTTAGCCGTGAGCGGGAACTTAGCAACACTGTCAACAGCAGGTACACAGAAAATGAACTGGAGCCAGAGTCGACGGAGCAGGAAGTGCATCATGACCACTTCCTGTTTGGAACATGACGGCGCGTTAGCTCTGTCCATTTATATAAACAGTGTACGCTAGCGCGTTAGCTCTGTCCATTTATATAAACAGTGTATGCTAGCGCGTTAGCCCTGTCCATTTATATAAACAGTGTACGCTAGCGCGTTAGCTCTGTCCATTTATATAAACAGTGTATGCTAGCGCGTTAGCCCTGTCCATTTATATAAACAGTGTACGCTAGCGCGTTAGCTCTGTCCATTATTTATATAAACAGTGTATGCTAGCGCGTTAGCTCTGTCCATTTATATAAACAGTGTACGCTAGCGCGTTAGCTCTGTCCATTTATATAAACAGTGTACGCTAGCGCGTTAGCTCTGTCCATTTATATAAACAGTGTACGCTAGCGCGTTAGCTCTGTCCATTTATATAAACAGTGTATGCTAGCGCGTTAGCTCTGTCATGTTCAGTCTGTGGGTCCGACCTGTCGAGTTTTTGTGGATTCGAGATGAAAAAGTCAAACTGAACGTGGAGTTTTCTGAAGCTTCAGACAAACAACTGGCCACAATATTAGAGAAACCAGGACTAAACCGGGACTAAACCGGGACTAAACCGGGACTAAACCAGGACTAAACCAGGACTAAACCAGGACTAAAGGCACTGAGCTGTACCTAATAAAGTGGCCAGTTGCACACATGTTGAGTGCGCCCCCTGTTGGTGCTACAGGAGATGATTGTATCAGCAGAGGGGGGACAGGTGCTCTGGGGACAGGGGCTCTGGTGACAGGGGCTCTGGGGACAGGTGCTCTGGGGACAGGTGCTCTGGGGACAGGGGCTCTGGGGACAGGTGCTCTGGGGACAGGTGCTCTGGGGACAGGGGCTCTGGGGACAGGTGCTCTGGGGACAGGTGCTCTGGGGACAGGTGCTCTGGGGACAGGTGCTCTGGGGACAGGTGCGTCAGTGGCAGTGCTCCGTGATGTCCACTACGATGGCCTTTTTCCAGCTAAACAGGAAGTATCCGGCGCCCGCTCCGAGCGCCACGGCGATGCACAGGAAGCCGTTATACGTCATGAAGACGAGCATGAGCACGTAACTCAACACCACCTGAACACAACAAACACACAACACTAACACCGCTACACAACACATGTACAGAAGGAAAAACAGGATTTATTCAACCAACAACTGTTTTCACTCTTAAAACGACCAGAGACATTTTCAACTATGAGACAGAACGAAACATCCAGGAAATCACACTGGAGGATTTAGAATTAATTCAGTAAAATAAGTATTTGTTCATCTACAAACACAAGATCTGTGTCTCTCACAGACCTGTACCTTCTTCTTTCAGAGGCTCCTCTGTCCTCCACTCGTTCTCTGTATTAATGGCCCCTGTTTGAACTCGTCCTCAGTATAAAAGACACATGTCCACAACCTCAAACAGTCAGACTCAAACTCCACTATGGACAAGACCAAAGAGCAAAGGAACCACAAACAAAACTGTAGACACCAGGCCCCGAACACTCAATCTGCAACAGGTAAGAGCTGGAGTCAACAAATCAACTGTGGAGCAAGTATTACAAAATGGAACAAGACCAAGACCTGGGGCTCCACCAAGATCTGACCCCGTGGGGTCAAAATGACACAAGAACAAAGAGCAAAAACCCCAGAACCACACGACCGAGTGAATGACCTGCAGAGAGCTGGGACCAAAGGAACAAAGGGACCATCAGTAACACACTACACCACCAGGGACTCAAATCCTGCAGTGCCAGACGTGTCCCCTGATTAAGACGGGACATGTCCAGGCCCGTCTGAAGTTTGACAGAAGCATTTGGATGATCCAGAAGAGGATTGGGACAATGTCACATGATCAGATCAAACCAAAATACAACTGTTTGGTAAAAACTTGTCACGTTTGGAGGAGAAAGAATGCAGAGTTACATCCAAAGAACATCAGACCTACAGTGAATCATGAGGGTGGAAACATCATGATTTGGGGCTGTTTTTCTTTAAAGGGACCAGGACGACTGATCCGTGTAAAGGAAAGAATGAACGGGGCCAAGTATCGTGAGATTTTGAGTGAAAACCTCCTTCCATCAGTGAGGACACTGAAGATGAAACGTGTCTGGGTCTTTCAGCGCGACAATGATCCAAACACATCGCCCGGGCAACGAAGGAGTGGAGTAAGAAACATTTCAAGGTCCTGGAGTGGCCCAGTCTCCAGATCTCAACCCCATAGAAAATCTTTCCCAAAACATCACTGCTCTAGAGGAGATCTGCAGGAGGAACGGACCAAACTACAGCAACAGAGAAAACCTCTGGAGACAGAAAACGACCTGTCACTGCAACAAAGAGAATGTAACAAAGTATGAGACGAACTTTTGTTATTGACCAAATACTTATTTTACAACATCATTTTCAAATAAATAAAAAAAATCCTCCAGTGTGATTTCCTGGATTCATTCTGTCTCATCGTTGAAGTGAAACTGATGAAAATTACAAGAGTCTGGTCTTTTTAAGTGAACAGTTGGTCACACACACACACACACACACACACGCACACACAGAGACACAGAGACACACACACACACACACGCACACACAGAGACACACACACTCTCACACACACCCACACCCACAGAGACACACACTCACCTGTAGAATGTGCAGCAGCGTCTGCAGGAAGTGGGCGGGGCTTAGCATCCTCTGTCTGAAAGAGAGAGAGGAGGAGGAGGAGGGAGAGGAGGAGGAGGAGGAGGAGGGAGAGGAGGAGGAGGGAGAGGAGGGAGGAGAGGAGAAGGAGGAGGAGGGGGGAGAGGGGGAGGAGGAGGTGGAGGAGGAGGAGGAGGAGGGAGGAGAGGGGGAGGAGGAGGGAGAGGAGGAGGAGGGAGAGGAGGAGGAGGTGGAGGAGGAGGGAGAGGAGGAGGAGGGAGAGGAGGAGGAGGGAGAGGAGGAGGAGGGAGAGGAGGAGGAGGAGGAAGGAGAGGAGGAGGAGGAAGGAGAGGAGGAAGGAGAGGAGAAGGAGGAGGAGGGAGAGGGGGAGGAGGAGGGAGAGGAGGAGGAGGGAGAGGAGGAGGAGGGAGAGGAGGAGGAGGAGGAAGGAGAGGAGGAGGAGGAAGGAGAGGAGGAAGGAGAGGAGAAGGAGGAGGAGGGAGAGGGGGAGGAGGGAGAGGAGGAGGAGGGAGAGGAGGGAGAGGAGGAGGAGGAGGGAGAGGAGGAGGAGGAGGAGGAGGAGGAGGGAGAGGAGGAGGAGGGAGAGGGGGAGGAGGAGGGAGAGGAGGAGGAGGGAGAGGAGGAGGAGGGAGAGGAGGGAGAGGAGGGAGAGGAGGAGGAGGAGGGAGAGGAGGAGGAGGAGGAGGAGGAGGAGGGATGAGGAGAGGGAGGAGGAGGAGGAGGGAGAGGAGG